>NC_056727.1:727205139-727277639 GCF_019279795.1 Protopterus annectens | reverse complement strand
CATCAGATTTTAAGAGACAAGTACAGTGGTTTCAAAGGCGGGACATTTTGATTTTCAAACTTACACTGAAATAGTACGGAAGGGGAGGATGGCTAGGAGTTGAAACGCTGGAATAAATAATTTTGTAAAGTGGCAGTGGAGATTTATTTGCGCAGGATTAGTTAACAGGGGTGCAAGGAGACATCAGGTTGTGCACTAGAATTTGATATTCCGTTGCTCTCCTTTAAACAAGTTGCCCAATTAACCAGAAAAAAGCTCTAAACTGAGCCCTGTTCCAGCAGTCTTCAATCAGACAAGTTCTAACTGCACACCCCTGCTTACTAGGGTGCAAGGGAACCTTCTCCAAAAAAGATGGCCTGGATCAGTGCTCAAATTATACAAACAAAACTAGATTCAGCAGGCCTGAATCTGGTCTATGCTACAGCAACAAGCCGCACCAATTTCAGAAAGAAATAATTCAAATAAGCAGGCACAATAAGCCTGTGACCAGATATTCCCAACTCAGAAGAGCAGAATCTAGCCTCTCCTCCCACAAGAGTGCAGACCACAAACCTTCTTAATGTAGAATAACTGGCCTGAAGCCCAAGTGCTTAAGCCAGAACTAATACACTTTTAGAATAGCAGACACAGGGCCTTCAATCAGTAATTCCCAGCTTAGAAGGATGTAAGCTACCTGTCCTGCCACAACAGTGCAGACCACAAACCTTCTTAATGTAAAACAGCCTGTATGAAGGCCAAGTGCTTAAACCAAAAGACTTAGAATAACAGTTACAATTTAATCAGGCTACTACCAAGCAGTAATAAATGCAGCAGAATAAATAAAATTGAGTACTTTTAAGAAAAGCAAAACAAAGTAGGAGGAAAGACAAATACAGTAAAAGCAAATGAAAAAAAATGTTTTTTTTTTTTTTTTTTTGGGCCTTCTCAAATCTACACTCTGTATTAAGTGGAGTGAACACTAGACTCAGAATATGATCTCATTGTACTTGGCTAAGTGAGCAAATGAGATGGACCCAGGAAGAGTGTTCTAATAAAGACTTACAGGAGGGGCGGGCAATTCCAGAGCCAGCAACACTAATACCAACACAAGAACAGGGAGGGAGAGTGGGAAACTAACTGCAGAGAGACACAGAGCATACTGTTTAGAAACACAATTAGGAAACAGAAAAAATTAAAATACAGTACTTTTAAAACTGCAAGTTTGTACTTAACAGAATATTAAATGCACTACTGCAAGTTTCACTTAGCTTCAGCTTCTAATGCAGATGTTTGTAGCCAAGCAAGTCTCTCAGGAGCATCTTCTATACCAGACATACCAGGCATCACCTTTTTAGAGACTTAAAGCTGACTGGTTTCTTTCCCAAAGTTACTACAAGTGCAATGCTAGACTGGGGCAGAGAGAGAGAGAGAGAGAGAGAGATGAATTGTCAATGGTCACCAAAAGGAATGTCTAATAAATGTAATGCAAATTGCCTTAGAATAATGTCTGGATTGACAAAGAAGAGAAAGGCCTAAAAGCTTTTGCAGGCAGATACCCTTTTTCAGCTGTTACTTAAAACATATATATATATATATATATATATATATATATATATATGAACAATTAAGGTACAGGGCAATATAACAGACAACATTAAGATAATATAAAAAGTAAAATTTTTATGCATTACTTACGTCATTTAACATTTGTTTTTTTAATACAGGAAAATAAAAGCAGAGTCCCTCTTTTTTCCTTGAGAGCTCTGAGTGGTAAAGGTGACAGAGGTATGTAATAATACCAAGCTATGTTTTAACTTTATGGGAGATATAGACATAAGGGGAGTCATTTTTAAGGTTGTGAGTTTGTGATGTACTGAGACAGAAATGAGTGACACAGTCAGGGAAGAATGTATTTTGGAAAACAATCTAGAAGTCAATGTGCATATATTGTTATGACTGGTAATTGCATTTCCATTTTAAAGTTAGGTGAACTTAAGATCGGCAACCGATACTATATTTGTCTCAGGGATGGGATAAGGCTATACCAGGAGACTGTTGTATATATCATATATAAATCATCATTGTGTCTGTCATTAGGCTTCAGTTTGCTTGCCAAGTTCAGGTTTGGACTTCATTTTACTATGTAATGTGTACTATGAAAAGAAGTGTTGTGTTACTGATCATTTTTGTGGAGGGTATAATTAAGCAATAACCCATGTGGGTAATGCTGGATTTACCCATGTTTGGTGTGGTTTGATCACGATGGTGAAACCCAAGGAGAGTGTTATTCCTTTTATACAATGACATTATTTAAGAAGGAAATTGCTTGTCTTTCTTAAATAATGTCTCACTGTAGTGGTGCTGTTGTGTTCCTCCACATTTTTTCTCAGTTCTTCTGTTTTTTCTGAAGTACTGCACATTCGTATGGGACTTGCATCCTATGCTTACCCAGTACATCAGTGCCATTGAACAAAAACAACGGAGAAAAAGTATCTCCATTGCTCTTTTTTTAAATATGAAGCAAAAATGTGGACATTTATTGAACATCCAGACAGTTCAGAGGTACAACAGTTCACCAAGGCAGTGCAAAAATATAAGGAAAATCAGGTACTTTTATGTTTCTTTAGTTTTACATAACTTACTTGATTTTTCTTGCATTTGCTCTGGGCTCTGTAGCATATATCAATAGAAAAGTGTGGCTGCTTAAATAGGAAGTGCCTGGACTTTTTTTCTATTGGTATATGCTGAATTTACAATGGGCACGCTGGTTTGCATGGACAATCAGAGTGCATGTTTTTTAATACTAATGAGAAGTCATTGAATAATTAGGGTTGCCACTTTTTCATATGCTCAAAGTGGGGCATTTTTATGGAAATGGGAAATGTTGCAGAACAGACCACACCTCCAAACAGTACAAAGAGCAGCACTTCATTTTTTTCATAAAATAAAAGCTCATGCCTATATAATTTAGTTGTTTCTGTTGTTTCATACTGTAATAACGTGTTTTAGATATGAATTAGTTGTTCTATACAACATTTAAATTCACAAATTCTCACGAAAAAAGAAACTGCAACAAAAGGTTCAGAGCACATAACCACACAGTTTAATGAAACCTTCTAGAGCCTCTACTGTTCAAGCCTTCAAAGGAAATGATATTACTAGCAACCTCACACACATAATAAAATAGTAAAAACATCAATAAAATTAGAACTTGCAAAAAAATATTTAACTATTGTACTCCAATTCACAACTCGATTAAGTCCAAAGGGAACCATATCATTATATTGTATAAAATGAAAGCATGTTTCATTATATCTTAAATACTTTTAACATTCCAATTTATTCTCTCTGTATTCAGATACCTATACATAATATCTACTTTTATATTAGAATACTCTGCCTCATGACATTCACTAAAATGTGTCAAATGATTATCAAAAGTATTTTCTAATATTTCTACAGGTTTGCATCCCCTGCAAAAATGTTTTATTTATTTATTTTGCATTTTACAATTATCTGGTGATTAATGAGCTATATTTGATCACTTGCCATTTGAGATGTTGATTTTTCCCTGGTGTGACACACACACACACACACACACACACACACACACACACACACACACACACACACACACACACACACACACACACACACACACACACACACACACACACACACACACACAGACACACACACACACGCACACACACGCACACGCACACACACACACACACACACACACACACACACACACACAGACACAGACACACACACACACACACACACACACACACACACACACACACACACTTAAAATATGTGGGTCAAGGTCTGGTGTTACATAATGTCTTAAATTGTAGGAGTAAGAAAGAAGCTCTGTGATGAGTGGAAAACCATGAGTCAAAAATACTGCTTCATCCTCTTCTTCACAAGATAGTGTATATAATTACCACAAGAGTCCATTTGTTCCATGTATATAATTACCACCAGATTCCATTTGTTCCATATATATAATTACCACCAGATTCCAGTTGTTCCGTGTATATAATTACCACCAGATTCCATTTGTTCCATGTATATAATTACCACCAGATTCCATTTGTTCCATATATATAATTACCACCAGATTCCAGTTGTTCCGTGTATATAATTACCACCAGATTCCATTTGTTCCGTGTATATAATTACCACCAGATTCCATTTGTTCCATGTATATAATTACCACCAGATTCCATTTGTTCCCTGTATATAATTACCACCAGATTCCATTTGTTCCATGTATATAATTACCACCAGATTCCATTTGTTCCGTGTATATAATTACCACCAGATTCCATTTGTTCCCTGTATATAATTACCACCAGATTCCATTTGTTCCATGTATATAATTACCACCAGATTCCATTTGTTCCGTGTATATAATTACCACCAAATTCCATTTGTTCCGTGTATATAGGTTCATAGGTTCATACTAGGCTATCTGCCCTAGGGCATTTATAAGCCTAGCCAGAATGTGTTTGGCTTTCGCCACCCATTTTAAATTTATTTTGCTATGCCCTTTTTCGAGGTTAGTATACTGTGCCTCTGTCTAATAGTGACACAGAAGTGATACCCGGGGTAAACCTACGATCTCCCATCCACTCATCAAGATTCCTCTTGAAGAGAGTCAATGAGGGACTCTGCCTAACCTGGACTGGGATTTTATTCCAGAGTGAAGGGAGCCTCTGGGTTATGAATCTGTCCCTCCAGCATGTCCTATTTATTTCAGTGCTTAGGTTCAAGTCTCTCGAGCATGTAGCTCGATGGGATTTGGATTTTCTGAGGTGCAGCATGTCCATTAATTCCAGGTTGGACATGGCTTTATACGTCAGGCACAGATCGCTTCTATACAGGTGGTATGCCACTGAGTAGAGCTGGAGTTTCTTTAACCGGGCAGCATATGGCATCTGTTTGAGCCCTTTGATCCTCTTGGTGAGGTACTTTTGGGGTCTTTCCAGTTGCTGCAGGTGTCTGGTAAGGTACATCCCAAAAGGGGCATTGTACTCAATTATGGGCCTGATGAGGGATGAGTAAAGGGGCACAATGACCTCCCCTGATCTAGATGTGAATCCCTTCATGATTAGGTGGGCTATATAAAATGTTTTTCTAACCACTTTGGCCACGTGATTGTCAAATGAGAGATTGCTATCAACTTGGGTCCCCAGGTCCCTAATTACTTCTTCTGTACTTAATGGATTACCACCTATGTGGTAATTTGTGGGCACTTTGTTTTTGCCAAAGGGGATGACTATACACTTTTTGGCATTTAGCTTGAGGCCATGGCTCTGGCACCAGTTGTCTGTTTCTATGAGGCCCTTTTGGAGGATGCTTGTGTCGGCTGGAGAGTCGATTATGGTGCCCAGTTTACAGTCATCTGCGAACTTGGTCAGCCACAGTCCTTCTGTGTTGGCCTGTACCTCCGAGAAATATATACCGAACAAGAGAGGTCCCAGGACTGAGCCTTGTAATTACCACCATAGTCCATTTGTTCCATGTATATAATTACCACCAGATTCCATTTGTTCCGTGTATATAATTACCACCAGATTCCATTTGTTCCATGTATATAATTACCACCATATCCCATTTGTTCCATGTATATAATTATCACCAGATTCCATTTGTTCCGTGTATATAATTACCACCAGATTCCATTTGTTCCATGTATATAATTACCACCAAATTCCATTTGTTCCATATGTAGTTCTTCTGTCATTTTGGTTGATTGGAAGTTATTATTATTACAAAGCAAATCCTAGAAACAGTAGTAGGAGACACCAAGGTGAGTAAAAATATAGAAACGTTTATTAAAATAAATAAAAGTGCACAAAAAGCACTTTCAGGCAAACATGCCCTTCCTCAGATAGTATTCAACAGTTAAAAACAAACATTTAAATAGTAAGACAGCCAGAATTTTTGTTTGTAACATTAGATGTGAAAAACCTGTTTACAGTGATTAACAACAGTTATGGGCTAGAGGCCATTGAATATAAATTGGATGTTAAGGCACAAATGAACAATGACAGCAACCAAAGGATTTGTAAGTTGCTGAGCTTAGTACTTGAAAATAACATCTTTCTGTGTCAAGGCAATTACTATTGGCAGGCACAGGGTGTTGCCATGGGCGCACCTTGTGCAAATTCGTATGCCAACTTGGTGTTAGCTTTTTGGGCGGATAAGGTACTGTTTCAACAGCAGCATCCCTGGATTCATCTGTTAGGGCATTATGTATGTTTTGTTGATGATGTGTTTTTTTTTTTGTAGAAGGGCGCATCAGAGGAGCTGCATCTTTTTGTTAACTATTTAGAGAACAGCACTGAGTTTTTTTAGATTTTCTTTGTGCTATTCGGCATCTGAGTTAGATTATTTGGATGTACGTTTACAGAAGACTGTAGATGGAAAGATTGAGACAATGCCCTATAGGAAGGAATGTTGGAGGAACAGCTTACTGTCATTTGACAGTATGCATCCTAGGCACACCTTCAACAATATAGTGAAAGGTCAGTTGAATAGGGTTTCGCAACTTTGTACAGGGACAGAACATTTTGAACATAAGATGAATGTTTTGTCAGAGAATTTTGAAAGGAGGGGATATAAAAAAACAACAGATTGAGGCATCTATTAACACTGTAAAAACTAATCGGAATAAAGTGGCTAAACCTTGGTACAGCAGGGTGGCCACAGATAGAGTGTTAGACAATGAGAGTGAAAAATTTAGACAAGGACAGTTAGTACTTACTTATGGCAGTGATGTGGGAGGGATCTGTGATATTATTAGAGAAAACTGGAAAGTATTGCACACGGATCAAAAGATAGCTGACATTGTGGGAGAAAGACCTAGATTCACCTTCAGAAGGAATAATAATTTGAAGGATATGCTATGTTGGGAACCCAGAGATACCTAGTGTAAGACTTTGAAAACAGGGCACTTGGGAACTTTCCCATGTTATCATTGCAAGGCCTGTGATTATATTAAGGACAATTTTTTTATAAACCCTAGAACAGGTCAGGCATATTTTTTGCAGGAGTATGCTGACTGTAGGAGTAAGAACATTGTATATATAGCTATGTGCCAATTATGTGATTAATTTTATTTTGGCAAGACCAATTGTATGCTTAAGAACAGAATATTCGGTCATTTGTTTGACATTAGACATCATGATATATGTAATGCATTAGCACAGCACATAGAGGAACATGAAGGTTATTATTTTAAGTTTATGGTTTTACAAGTGATTCATAAAAATGTTAGAGGAGGTGAGGTGTCTAATGAAACTGAATGCAATGAAACAAAATGGATAATTAAATTAGGGGCTGATAGGAGCTGTATACAGCTGTTCCTTTAAAACCTTTGTTAAGAAAAAGGAGGGTAAATTACTAGGTTTCCATTGGTTGTCTTACTATTTAAATGTTTGTTTTTAACTGTTGAGTACTATCTGAGGAAGGGCATGTTTGCCTGAAAGCGCTTATTGTGCACTTTTATTTATTTTAATAAACGTTTCTATATTTTTACTTGCCTTGGTGTCTCCTACTACTGTTTTTAGGATTTTCTTTGTGCTTTATTGGTGGAGAGACTTTGGTGCAGGAAACTACAGTTTTTGGTTTTGAAGTTATTATTATTATTATTATCATTATGAGTATTATTCATAGGCATGGTACCAGCATAGAAAAACAAGTAAAAAATATGGGAAATTAAGTTTCCACATTTTCTGTGTGACCTTTTCACTCATTGTTTTAGTTTTTTTCAGAAAACATAAAGGAATTTGTATAAACCACCACTCATTTTGTCAAGAATTGCTTGTTGAATCATTTTTTGCTCAAAGTATCCTGCTGACATGATTTTGTTTCAAAGTTATTTGCATTACTTTGTTATGAAAATTGGAAAATGAATTTATATTGTGTTTTGTTCATTAAAAGAAAGGTTAAGTATTTATACAGATGACATGAAATAAAACTTATTGCATAGAGACTGCATGCTGAATAACATTAATTTTGTTTTAAATTCATTAACTTGTTAATCATAAAACCTGTTTTTTGTTTTCTTTGTTAAATTGCCTGCACATAAAGTCAAAGTCAAAAAGTCAAAGTAAACTTTATTGCCATTCAGAAATCACATAAGTGCAACAACTGAACGAAATTCCATGTCTCCAGACTCAATGTGCAGACATCATGTAGACTATTTTCACAAATATTTACACATATAACACCTAGCTATTACATCACGGACATGCAGGTAGACAGACTAATAATGCACATTATTAGAAACACATTTTAACACTTTTCGCAGTGGACACTTACTTGCATAAAAGTGTATCATAGAAAAATAGGTATTTTGTATTTTCCCCTTGTTAGTGCTAAATAGCACATTATAGTACAAATGCAACTGTTTTGTGCTGAAGTTACATGGGAGGGATTGTGATGAGTATTACTGCATTTAGGAGAATTTGGTGGATACTCTTGCTTTAAGTACAGACATTTGAACAATTTTTAGAATGTGATGATGCACATGGAGTTGTGATAAATTTGTTGTGATGTTGGGAGGGTTGTGATAAATGTTGCAATAATGCTGGCCTTTTTAGATGTAATTTTAGATTGGAATATATTAGAGAAAAGGAGAGAAAGTAAAGTTTATAGAAAATAAATGTTTTCTGATAATTATTTGCATTTCCAGAGTGGACATCCACATTTTTAGAAGATGATTTTTCTAGGGGGCTGGTCACTATTATATATATGTTTATGATAGAGTCTATAGTCAGGAATTTTTATATAACACAGTTTTTGAAATTAAAAACAAAAAGGAGATTATGTTTAAACCTCTTTGAAAACTAATATTATGAGTTGTCAGGTTCATATTGGAAGAAATAAGGGGAATATACAAAATAAAGAGGCGTTTTTTTTTTGTGTGTGTTAGATATGTCCATTGACAGTTATGCTATTAAAGACATTTTAAAGAAGAAGAACTGGAAATTTTTGCAAGATAATCTTGATGTGAAAAATGCTATTAGTCTTAAACCTAATTTTGTTTATCATGACAAGTTTTGTTAGAAATATATTAGAAAATAAAGACACTAATATTTGATTACCTAAAACTGTTAAAAACATAGACATGTATACCTGTGGTTTATGTAAAATATGTAGGTATATGTATGTTAGTAAATATATTTAAATTACATCTTTAAATTTTGCTATTTATCTAAAGGAGAGATATAATTGTAAGTCCACAGGTGTTATATACATTGTCTTATGTTCTGGTTGTTAAAGTTATTATATTGGTATGACAACATATAGTCTGGAAAAGTGTATTAAAGAACATTTTTATAGTATTAAAGTGAAAGATAGAAATAACGCTTTGTATAAACCTACTACTGGGTGTGGCAACTATAAAAAGTTTTTGTTCTCAGTGATTGAACAGGTTCCACTCAATTCAAGGGGTGGAGTCACAAAAACAGGTTAGAGACCATAGAAACTAAATGGCAGGTAAGATTAAAAGCAGACCAACCTCTGGGATTAAATGAAAGCATTAATATAAAATGCTTTCTAAAAGAGAAGAGATTGAAAGTTAAATATTAATTATTTTTTGATGTATTTTTTATTTTAAAATGTTTTTCAGATATTTACATTTAATAGTGTTTTAATGTATATTAAATTATTGACTGATTGAATAATTGTTTTTTGCATTTGATCGGTTAGTGTGCGTTTTTAAACTGCGTGATTCTGTGTTTAAGATATTGTTTTCTGAGGAAGTCTGCAGACAAAAGCATATTAAAAATTGTTTGATGCTAAAACAGTGTATCTCCTGGCTTGTATTGTTAGTGATACTTACCCATTTGGTGATTGTGGTTTTAGTTGAAATGCTGGCAGAGAGGTTAAAGAGGCACTATCTTGTTTATAAAATCAGTTGCTTGCTGGAGTACTTTATTTACTTTTTTAGTGCAGTGTAAGTCACATGTTCAAAGAGAGGCAGGATTTTCAGAGAAGGTGTTAGCATACTGCAGGTCAGATTTCACAAATGTCAGTGGGGGATGGTCATTACAGGAAATTCTAACAGTTTACAGTTTGTTCTTTTGCATCCCCCCCCCCCTACACACACATAGGCTATTAGATTATCTGAATAACTGACTGGTTTAGCCTCAGCCAGAGACTCTGTCTAGTCACACTCAGATCTGAAGCCTTTGCAGCAATGAAACTGCATCTTTAGTATTTGCTTTTTGTTTTTTTTTGTTTTTTTTGTTTTTTTTTGTAAAACTTAGTGGAATGATTATCCCAACTTTGGCAATTGTATTTTCTTTGTTTTTGTTTCACCCTTGTTGGCACATGTTTTTTTTTTCCTTTCACTGGTAATTATTTTTCATATAGTCAGCGATAGTGTTGCTTACTACTGCATGTACTAATGCAGACGTACATTACAAGACAGTTTACCTCATTTCACAGGATAGCATAAGTTTGGGCAGTTGCATCTGAGTTGCAAATGTCCTAAGATTCTAGAAGAATAAAATCTTATAATGTTTCAATAAAAACATGTCAGACAACTTTGAAATTGAATTGTGTTACTGTACTAAAAGTATTTTCCCATTAGCTGACACCCTTCAGGAATCACATAGTAACTGTCTGTATAATGCTGATTTCATCCAACTGAATTTAACTGAATATAGTTTCTTTTTCTTCCCTGCATTGCGGTAAAATGTATGGATCTTTCACTCTTTTCCTGAATATTTGACTGCAGTAGTTACACCGGTTACTAATTGAAAGTTGAGGCAAATGTAGTCTCAATATTTCCATATATTTTCCTATCTGTGTGCATAAGTATGTATGTAATATGTAATCTAAGTTTATATTCATGTGGTTGTAAAAATACAGCCTTGCTGTGTCTTACTGACTGGCTTGCAATTCAAGGCATTCTTGAATATCTTGTCAAATTTGTACATGATGGATATGTGATAATCATACCTCTCAACCTCTTAGAGCAAGAAATCTGGACAAAGCCATAAATAAAAATGGGACAAAGGTCCAAAAATAGGGGCAATTTTTAAATATTGCTCTTACAAACTTAGAAAGTTGCTAGAATAACAGGTTTTGCATTAGCATGAATATTCTGAAGGGTATGAAGTCTGAAACTCAAACTTCTACCATTATCTTCTAACTTCAGTCTTAAATGATTTGCCAGAAAACCTCAATTTTATGAAAAAAAGGACCAAAAATATGAGGCAAATATCTGTACATTCTGCGAAAATCTGTACAGTTGAGAGGTATGGATAATGCGTGTATCGTATTAAAACTTTGTATGCAGTGCAAATAATTGTTTTAGTGGTATACTTCACTGTTAATCTTGGAATTATCATAACTTTTCTCAAACTTGCCTCTTTTGTGACACAGGTGGCTATGTTGATGAGACCACTTATCCTCTTATCAAGATGGAAATAGATAATAATTTAAATAAATGCACGTGTCATGTGTCATTATGTGTTTATCATATGTATTGCTTTGATTGTTTAAAATGTATTTGTTGTATATCTTTATGTCATTATAGAACCACATATATTTGTATGTCTACACACATGCACACATAAGTGTATATATATATATATATATATATATATATATATATATATATATATATATACAGTGCAGCACTATATACAGTGCAGTGTATGAGTGCAGCAACAGGTGGATACAGGACCCCAAAGGCCTATCAGGCAGGCCCCTTGTAGGGTGCCTGAGAGAGAGAGAAGCAGACTCTGAGGGAGAAGATACAGGAGATGTTGGAACTAGGGGTGATTCAAGAGTCCAACAGTCCCTGGGCCTCACCAGTGGTGTTGGTGTGAAAGAAGGATGGCAGCACCAGGTTCTGTGTGGATTACAGAACATTAAATAGTCACACAGAGTCAGATGCTTATCCCATGCCTAGGACAGATGAGGGCCAAGAGCAGCTGGGTGGGGCTAAGTATCTTACAACCATTGATCTTACCAAGGGTTACTGGCAGGTGCCCTTGACTCCCAGTGCTAGAGAGAAATCAGCCTTTGTGACTCCTTTTGGCTTGTACAAGTTCACAAAGATGCCCTTTGGGATGAAGAATGCCCCAGCGACTTTCCAGAGGCTGGTGGATAATATCCTAGCAGGAGCAGGAGGGTTGGCCCTTGCTTACCTAGATGATATTGCCATCTACAGCCATTCCTGGCAAGAGCACCTTCAACATGTCAGGGAGGTGCTGGGCAGACTACAGAGGGCAGGGCTGACCACTAAGCCGAGCAAATGTCAGATGGATATGGCAGAGGTCTCCTACCTATGACATAGAGTGGGGAGTGGTAAGATAAGACCAGAACCTGCCAAAGTGGAAGCTATTCAGGCATGGCCTGCACCTGTTACCAAAAAGCAGGTGAGGGTATTCTTAGGGACAGCAGGGTACTACAGAGAGTTTGCTCCCAATTATAGTACCATAGCTGCTCCCCTCACAGACCTGACAAGGAAGAACAGGCCAGATAAGGTAGTGTGGACCCCAGCATGTGAGCAGGCATTTCAAAAACTTAAGGAAACCTTGAGAGGACCCCCTGTGTTAGCCAATCTAGACTATAGCAAAGAATTTGTTGTGCAGGTGGATGCTTCAAACTATGGGGTGGGGGCTGTACTTAGCCAGATTTTTACAGAGGGAGAAGAGTACCCAGTGGTTTATCTCAGTCATAGGCTACAACCCAGGGAGGAATGCTATGCAGTGGTAGAAAAGGAATGTCTAGCCATAGTGTGGGCACTACAAAATCTTCAGCCTTATCTGTATGGAAGAAAATTCACTGTGATGACAGATCACAACCCTCTAACACGGTTAAACAGAGGCAGTCAGCAAAATGCCAAGTTGCTAAGATGGAGCTTGGGGTTGCAAGCATATATGTCAGTGCAGCACAGCAGTGGGAATAGCAATGCAGATGGGCTCTCAAGACAGGGAATGGGGTGAGGTACACCCAGATAGACGTGACACCCTCAAGCGATGTTTCTCAAGGGGCACTTGAAAAACTTGCTTGAGTTCCCCGGGGGGAAAGAGATGTGAAGATAGGAGGAAGATGGGCGAAGGCTGCCAGCCTAGTAAAATAGAATTTGATACATAATTCTATCAACTGTATAAATAAATGTAAAATACAGACTTGTGTTTTTAAATGAAAGAAAACACTGTAAAATATGAACTTCAAGATTGTTGCAACATTGTCATCTGCTGTAAGGAAAACCAAGCCAAGCATTTCAAATGTGATTTTGAAGTTGGAAAGATATGAACCTCTTTGACATTTTACAAGTCAGCTCCAGTGGGTCTGGATGAATGTTTCATGCCCATTGTTTTAAGGTTAAAGTTAAGAGCCAGAATTTACATGCGGAAGGTGCTTTATTGCTCTGGTTTCTGCTAGAGGGTATATGTGAAATGCCTTGCATTATTGTAGTTTCCTGAGCAGGTGTTAGCTTGCTAAATAATGCAGTTTGTGGCCTGAGAAAACTTTAAGTGTCAAAATGATGTAATTTGGGAGGGCCTCAGCAGAGCTGTTGATTAGTGTTTAAAAACTATTGTTCAATGAGAAACTGCAAACATTTTAATCTTGGACATCTAACCCAGCGCTGCTTGCTCTTTATGTATGTAAGTAAGATAATAGCACTGTGATTTCTCTTAGGAATAGTTAAACTTAGAAGAAAGTTAGACTAAGTATTTTTCTTTGAAATCAGATCTTTTCTACGATATTGTTTTAAGTTTCTGTGTGATCTCTGAACTTGAGTAGCATTGTACTGTAGTAGTATTGTCTTGTGTTTTAATTATTTATTATTAAATATTTTAAAAACCTTTACCTGTGGCTGGTGTGTGTAGAAGTAGGCTCTAGAGCACATTGCATATTTGTAGAGTTCATTGTAATAGGCCACTCTAAAATAAGCTTTAGACTGAATAGCCATATTACCAATTGGATAATAATATTGCACAGTAATAATTGGACACCCTTTCAAGGGCCTTTGGTTAGCTGATAATAATATTAGTTGGTGGTGGCAGAAATTACTACAGTATAGCCTGGGTAAAGGGGCACAGCTGGAGAATCTGTGTCAGCCTTTCCCAGGAGTGTCTGTGAAGTTGTATAAATACTTATCTCAAAGTGTGGGTGTGTGTCAGCTACCTGGGCAGGGACACGAAGCACTGGTTGGACAGAGAGGGTACTGGAGGTTAGCTGTCCAGCTAGGCTGAGATCTGGACCCTATAGCTGTGCCAGTGCGGAGTCTTATTGGGGACCTGGTGAGCAAGGGAGCAACCAGCCCCAGACTGACTGTGATCTCTGTGTGCACTTAAGGGAAATTGTACTTTACTGTGTGTATTAGTTATCCTTTCCTCTTCTAGGAGTCTCCCTCTTTGGTGTGAGTGGTGAGGACCGAGGCTCCTTGATTGCTGGTCCAGGGCATGGGCATCACAGTGCATGCTACTAAAACTGTTTAATATAATAAACAAAAATAAGGAAGCACACAACTGTAGAAGAACAAATTGTTTTTAAAACTGTTCAGCATTATGGCTAAGAATGCAACATGTTTACAAGGGAATGAAGACAGAAGGAGGATTTTCCTTTGGTCAGCAACTGAATTTTTTCTATTTTTAAATAGTATCCTCCCTCAATGTTCTCAATGCATTGCTTTTTTATGGAGTCATCCTCTCTTTTTGAAAATAATTTCATCTTCTACTTTGTTTTGTCTGTCATTCTCTTTTGAAAACCAGGAAAGGACTTTTCAGGAACTCACTCCCTTGAAGTGCACGTAGATTGCCTTTCTACACCTGTTGACTGGCTGCTTGTATCTCACCACCTTCTCCTGTCACCATCTGTTGTTTTCTCTTTGCCAGTTCATCTTCTGACTGCCAATGATCTAAGCTTAATCTAAGTAGATAGACTTGAAGTAATCCAGGAGACAATAACTAGAAATAAAGATTAATTTCTCTGCAGAGTGTTATGAAAGGAAAAAAAAGCATTTCTGTTACTTCATGTTTATAATGAAAGGTCATTATCCATATAAATCTTTATGTCTCAGATCTTTAAGATTGTTCATTTCTTCCACAAAAATGAAAAGAACTTCCACATTTAGCTGACATATCTGGAGTTTAATTAGTATAGGTCCTGGCCACATTCTCAGTCTCAAACTGGGACTATTTTCTGTATGTGTTCTATTTTAATATTATCAATAGAGATTCCATTTATGTGCTATTTTCTTGTAAAGTTTTTACAGTCCTTCCCTGTTTTTCTGTTTTTGCTGCAGACCTCAAGACGTGTGACCTATCCTTGGATTCAGCCAGTTTCTATACCAATTTGCCGTTCCACCATTGTTTCTTTCATCTCCAATTCATTAGTTTCGTATTAACTATTTTCTCAGACTGTCTGATTAAAACATCTATTTCCTGCACCCTTCTACTATTTGTCTCTATATATTCAAAGAGAGACTCAGTTATCTTGAAAGTCTTATATGCACTTTGTCAGTATTTCTCTCTAAGGTAGCTGAATAGTTTTATCCTTCAGTTGCCATTACCATCTGCTTTTCCCAGCTCTTATTTGACATACTCCTTTGAATCTTATTATACATTTTGGCAGTTGCTCTCCCTTTTCAGTTGCTGTCTGTTTTCCTTATTGACCTTCTGGATATCCTATACACTTCAGGTACCAATTTCTGTTAGCAATGTACAGTATTGTGCAGGCCTTGCTAATTTAACTGTTCACTGTCTAGACATCTATTTTTTAACTGGTTATACCACCTTGAAGCTCCCCTGTAAAATGTTCTTTCAATAAGAAGCATGTATTCAAGAAAGAAATTGCTGATGCAAATACAAAACATTGCAAACTTGTTTGGAATTTCCAAATTGCAAAAAGTAGCTTTCTGTATTTAAATACAGAACTGAAGTCAATAAACTACAAAGTACTGTGGTATCAATTACCTGTGAATTGGGGAAAAGCTGTTTAAATATACCTAGTAGATGTAAAGTGTAGAAAATTAAACACTTAAGAAAGGAAGCAGTAACTGATACACAGACTACTGGAAGACTTTGAGGCAATACAGAATTATTGTACTGGCTTTTCTGATAAAATAAGTCAGGCAGCTGTAGAGTGTGTACATGGGTTATGCCTAAGAAACGTGTTGTATTGTTTTCTGATAATAATAGGTCAGGTATTTCTGAAGTGTGTGCACTCGGAAATGCTAACTACACTGCATGTTTTAACTACAATCTAATGTAAAAGATAAGCAATGTGTAAAGTGCTAGTGAAACTAATGGTATTAAGACTAATTTCACATCCAGACTAGTTAAAGTGTACGACCCATTGGAACTCATACATGTGCAACTCACCACAAACAAGGTGTTGTACCATATCCTTGCAACATATAGGCCCCCTCTATGTCACAGGAAACCCATACTACCTATCTCAATGGTACTGAGGTCCCTCACCGTTCAACCCAATACCATATTCATGGGGGATCTCAACTACTCGTCTATAGATTGAGAATCCTACAGCACTTCTAATGCACAAGCCCAGTGATTCTTAAACTTTGTTAATACCAACATTCTGGAACAGTTCTTCCATTCTCCTACCAGGGGTACAAACTTCCTTGACCTTGTGCTCACGAACTTAGGGAGGCCAGTGTTCCTCACCCAATGTAATATCTTCGCTTATCATATCTGACCATAAGGCAGTATTACTTTTAATAAAATTTACATCTGGGGATCCAGCAAAACCAAAAACCTTTAGGAACTACTGCAAGGCTAACCTCTCTCTGCATAGCAACACCTTGGCTAAATTCCAAGTACCCCCAAACCCAGTAAACACCATAGAATACATGGAGCTATTCATAAAATCTCTATACAGCCATATTGATAGCTGTACAGACTGAGCTGTGCCCACTCATATTAAGAATAAGACAAAGTCAAAAGACAAGCCACCGTGGTGGAATCACACTATCTATCAGTTGGTTATACAATGAAAGAAAAAAAAATTATTTTGAGACTGAGAATGTGGCCAGGACCTATACTAATTAAACTCCAGATATGTCAGCTAAATGTGGAAGTTCTTTCAACAACTGTGTCTGTAACTGTAAAAGGAAAAACAACTTCAAAAAGATCAACACACGGCAGGTACAGGTTAAGGCACTTTAATCTTGACCAAGTATTGCAGGAACAAAAGCCATACATACTAAAAGCTCCCTGACCAATCTAAACAGGCAGCTAAGAGGGTTACTTAATACTTCAAAGGTTAGACTTGAAGAAAAAATAGCTTCTCAGGCAACGGACAACCACAAAGCTTTCAACAACTGTGTCTGTAACTGTCAAAGGAAAAACAACTTCAAAAAGATCAACACATGGCAGGTTCAGGTTAAGGCACTTTAATCTTGCAGCAAGGAGACAAAAACGTGCTAATACAGAGTTTGTCTAACTAGAATCAGGAAGTGAAGCTATTCTTATACATTTCTTACAAGACATTGCCTACTAAGCTGACGTAATAAATCACAAGTTCTTTCAATATTATTTCATAGCAGCTGTTTGTCCATGATTTTCTGCTGGCATATCAAGTTTACAAAAAAAAGTCCTAAGAAAAACAACGTGGCCTTGATGACCAGGGGCGGCTCGTGGTATCGGACTGCCGGACTGCAGCCCTCCCACCTTAAAAAAAAAAAAGAAAAATCTGTAAAACTAAAAAACAGAAAAAAAAAAATCTAGACTGCAGTCCGGATAGAGAAACACAGGTACCCAGCAGTCATTGCTGCAAATGCACTCAGGAATCAGTGCGGGGATGACCACACAGAAGAGGAGGTCTGGACTGCTTCGGCTGCAGGCAGATCCAATCAGGACTGAGAGAGGTGAGCTGCTCTCATGGGACTTTCGTTGCACGTGGTTGCTGGCTGGATTGCTCCATGTCATGGGTGGATTTTGCTGCTTCAGGTGACTGGAGGTTAGGTTGTTTTGCTGGTGTTGCAGGTCGGTCGTTCTGCTGCTGCAGAGAGAGAGAGAGAGAGTGTGTGTGTGTGTGTGTGTGTGTGTGTGTGTGTGTGTGTGTGTGAAATGCCCCAGTTACTATATACTGGTGGTGTAAAATGCCCCTGTTGCTATATACTGGTGGCTAGAGAGAGCAAATGGTGGTGGATAGAGACTCAGGCTTGAACCCTGTACCTTGGGTACAGGTGGCAAGGACCTGAATTCCCTATCCACCACCATTTCTAAAAAAAACTTGCAGAGTTTTGCCTCATATTTGTTCTGTTCCTCATAAAATCTGTGGTTTCTGTATCTACATTTTTCCTTGCAAAGTCTGTAGTGTAGTGGTGCACTGGTAGCATTGTTGCCTAACAACTACAGGTTCTCTGGTTTGATTCTTGGCTGGGGTGCCTTCTGTGTTGTGTCTGCATGTTCTCTTTACTTGCAAAGATGTGATTGGCATTTCCTCTCTACTCTGCTGAAAATAGTCTTTTGTTCCAAGTCAGACTAGTTTCCTGGTTAAAAGTATAAAAAATAGGCATTTGAATTTCAGACTTCATATTCTTCTGAAAGTTCATGGTAACACAAAATTGTTCTAGCAGTTGTCTAAGTTTATAACATGGATATTTGAAATTTGTCCCTATTTTTGGGACTGTATTTCCCCATTATTGGCTTTGCCCAGGTATTTGTGCTAAGGTTGAGAGTTATCTATGGTGAGAACTGTATTCATTGAATGTTTGGGGGCTGTATTCCCTCCCCATTACTGGCTTTGTCCACATGTTTTTTGCTAAGAGGTTGAGAGCTATAGTGAGAACTGAATTCACTGAATGTTTGTGGGCTGTATTCCCCCCCATTATTGCCTTTGTTCAGGTGTTTTGTGCCAGGAGGTTGACAGCTATGCTGAGAACTGAATTCACTAAATGGTAGCCATTTAAGTTTATCTTCCTCTCTTTTACAAAACAGCTGATTTGGCATAGTGGTATGTTTCTCTGACTGTTTTGCACAGGGTCCCCTGGGTTAAAGACGTGGCAGTGAAATGTATGGTGGTAACACAGCATTTTATTCTAGCAACTTTCAACATTATACAAGCAATGTTTAAAATGTGTTTAAAATGTGTCCCTGGTTGCCCCCCACCCCCAAATAAATGTTGGCTTTTTCCGGATTTCTTGTGCTGCAAAGTTTAGAGATACAACTGCGTGTCGAGTAGATTTTAGAAGGAGCTGAGAGCTGCAGGGGAACAAAACTTTAGTGCTGCTTATTCTGAGTCTGCTTGCATTAATAGCACGACAGGTAGTATACTTGCCTTTGATGCAGAAGGCTGTGGGTTCTACTCCCACAGTAGATAGATGCATTGCTGATACTGTACTCTGTTGTAAAGTGGGTGGATGCTGCAGTCTTTTCGGCAAAGATACCTAGAGTAGTAACTATGAATCTGTTATCTGTTTGTCATAGAGTCCCTATTGCGATATTACCAGCTTATTTTTATTTTTTTTTAATGTATGCAACATAGGCAATTTATTCCTCAAGGGCAACAGGCACTTTATTTGTAGATGAATAAACAGTGACATATAAAGTTGTTTGCTAGCAGCAACCTCTTCATTGTTACAGATTTCCTTAATGTGGAATTATTTAGATGACTTTTACTACTTCAGAGATTGTGCATATTTACTGATACTGGTGGACTGTAGAAGGTTGAGTAGACTTTTATGATGGAAATGTTCTGAATTGGGTAGTTCTGTCATTGGTGCATGCATTTTGTTTCATTGTTTACTGGAAAAATATTCAAAACAATAAATTTAAAATGAAATAAAATATAAAGAACTGTTCCTGCTTCGTTTGTACCTTGCCCTGTAGAGATAGCGCAAATAAATAATACAACAAAAATCGGGTAGGTACAATGGCAATTGTTAATCACTCGCATAGAATTCCAACTGAATAAAATGTTCCAACGTATATATAATCATAGTTAAAGCATTGTAATTACCCTCTGCTGCCTTGCGGCATGATAGTAGTATAGTTCCCAACAACTTTTACTTGGAAACGCTTTCAAATAAATGTAGCTGACAGCGTCAACTGCCCTTTGGCACAACGATAATATAATCCAACAGTAGTATTCACTTCACCATGGATAAAATAAAAGAGCACTCGTTCTATGTTGCTCAAATATTTATTTAGTAAAACTTGGCTAGCGCTTTCACCCATAGGCTTCCTCAGGCCATCACATCATATATTCACAGTTAATACATTTAAATACTATTTCCTATCATGAATACTGAGGTCACTTCCTGCTATTACACAAATTAAAATACGAAGCAATTTCTGATATTATTATAAAATAGTTAATTACATACATAGTTAACTAAATGAGTATCCATTTATATATATTAATATCTCGTGATACATATATATTTGAAAAATTTAAAATCAAAGTATATACATAATTACGTAACTTGTAAATTGTAAAATTCATTACTATTAGTTTATATATAACTACTACTATTTACTACCATTGGACATAACTTTCTCTCACTAATTATAGTACAAATAATATCCAATGACAAAATCAAGTACATGCGTAATTAAATCATTAAATGTTTTTTTAAATTTTTTAAAATTAGTAAAAACTACAAATAGATAAGACATGATCTTAATCAATTTGATAAATGCATACTTAATTAAGTGAATGAATATTTTAAGAAACCATGATTATAAATATCTTGCAGTTCTTGCCTACTAGTGTGTGTATTTTCCATATTATAATAACATACTTAATCAAAATCTTATTGAATACATATATTAAGCATACTTATTAATATGAGATGATAAAAATATAGAAATATATAGAGAATACATGTAAATAGCATACTATTCACACTTAAAGACATACCTATTCAAACATAATACTTGAGATGTAAATTAGTTATATCAGTATATTGATGTCAGAAACCTTAGAAAATATATATGTAAAATATATATGTAATAAATACAAATATTATGTACATCACTTTCTCATTCTAACTCTTTATTGTACAATTATTTATTGATACCTAGCTTCCTAGCCTTCAGAGCAGGTTTGATAGGAATTCTGTCATTCAAACCCGGTTTATGATCAGCCCTTAATCTAATAATCCATTTAATTTCATTTTCCTCAGTTTTATTAATTATATCCCCACGTCTAATCGTTATGTTATTATTCTGTAAGACCATAAACTTAAATTCATGGTCTGTGGATGTATCTAAGACATATTTCGAAAGGGCATTGTTTTGTGATTTTATTTTAATATTGTATAAATGCTCCCTAATATGGTCCCTAAGTCATCTATCCATTTTTCCCACATAAAATGCGGAGCAAACTATGCAGGTAGCAAGATAGACGACGTGGGCTGTATCACAAGTAGCTTGTGCTGAAAACGTAAAACATTGTGACGTTTCAGGGTGCGTAAAGCTTGCAGTGCCATCGATATATGTACAATACCTACATTTCTGACAAGGCTTTGTCTCTTTATTATTATCTGTCCTGTGACCCATTCCTACTCTATTTGGCCCACATAGCATTCTATATAAATTCATTTTATTTTTATACGAAATTTTGGGTAGTTACCTACTATTTTTAATATTTTAGGGTCTACTGTCAGTAACTCCCAATATTTTTCATAGATGTCTCTTATGCTTGTCACATCCTGTGTGTAATGTATGAGCACCCTAATATCTTCATTTTTACTCTTTCTATCTATGTCACATTCATCGTTACTCATGACAGCTGTTTCAATATTAACTCCACTGTCAGAAAAGTAGGGCTGTGCTATGTTTCTCCTCATCCCTTCTACTTTATATAGTTCTTCATTTATTTCTTTAGGCTTATAGGATCTATCTAATAACTGTTGTTTCAAGTTACTCAATTCTGTCTTGTATCCAATATCAGTAGAATTAAAATGTGATACTCTCATTGCCTGCCCTCTAATAATATTTTTAAAAATAAATCCAGAATGCATGCTATTTCTATGCAGCAAGGAGTTTCTATAACAACTTTTCCTATAAACCCCTGTATTAAGGAGACCATTAGGTAATTTCTCAACATATACGTCCAAATATGAAATCATATTTAGGGATGCTTCCATAGTAAATTTCAAATACTTTGTATGCGCATTCATTTTTACCAAAAATTCTTTAAGATTGACTTCATTAGAGCTCCAGATGAGAAAGAGATCATCTACAAAACGTGTATAAAATTTTACGTTCTGTTTGAAATCGTTCATCTTAAACAAATATCTTTCTTCCCAATCTGCCATAACAAGATTGGCGTAGCTATTGGCACATGATGTGCCCATAGCCACGCCATCTTTCTGTATATATGCCTGATTGTTAAATACAAATACATTGTTACACAGTACTATTTCTATTAAATCACAAATTACATCATTATAGGCTTCTGTATATGATAGGTCTATATTAAGTCTCCTGCGAATACATTCTACTCCTTCATGGTTAGGAATAGATGTAAAGAGAGATTGAGCATCTAATGTAACTAACCAATAGGTAGTATCAATAGGGATCTTAGACATCCGGTCATATAACATGATTAGGAACTGTTTGGTATCTCTAAGTATATGTAAATACGTATTCACCACTGGTCGTAGTACTGTTTCTAAGTATAATGAAATTGGCTCAGTTACCCATCCTTTACCTGCAATAATAGGTCGCATGGGTGGGTTTAAGGGGTGTTTATGAATTTTTGGTACACCTTGTATGCAGGGTAAAGTAGGATGGTTAACAATACAATAATTAAATAGATCTTCATTTATTTTCCCTTCATTGTGTAGTATATTGATAGCAATCAACACTCTTTCAATGACCCTATCAACCGTATTTATTTCAATTGTTCTATAATATTGTCCATCTCTTAACATTTCTGTCATACGTATAATATATTGATCCATATCCATAATGACAGTAGGTCCACCCTTGTCGGCAGGCCTAATCATTATGTTTGGATCATTCGTTAGCTCTCTTAATGCCTTCCGTTGTTTGAATGTCAAATTACCATACCATCTCCTTTCACTATTTCTTTTCTCATGTGCATATAACTCTTGCTCAACTAATTTAGTATATGCATCAATCAAAGGATGTAAGGCTGGTATATAAGTACTAGGCTTCCTATAAACCGTTCTTTCTTTGGTGTTCAAACCAAAGTCTAGTTTAAGTTGTATATTTCTTGTAAAGAGCTTCAAATCAACTATTGTTTGAGTAATATCACTTTTAATAGATGGAATAAATGTAAGTCCCTTCTCCAGAACTACTTCCTCATCTGTGGAGAGGTCTCTTTTGGATATATTCCATATTAGGGAGTTTATGTTCCTTGCCACATCTTCTTTAGAATGGGCCCTACATGCTCCCGGTCGGCCACTCTCTTCTTCTGTCGTCCCCTGCTCATTGAGCGGTCCCTCCCTCTCCTCCATTGGTTTACTATAGGGAAAGGGGCTTTTCCTGGGGCTACTAATGTCTATGTTGTAATTAATTACCTTCCTTCTTACAACTATATAATTTGCATCTGGTTCAACTACCTCTGTAATTACATCAGTTTCATCTATCAGTGTTATCTCTTTTCCATTACATTCAGATGTTAGTAGGGGTATTTCATTGACTATATTTTCTTTATGCACTAACGCTGTTGTGACCATGACGTTTGCTTTATTTTGGTTACTCACTGTAGTACTTTCTTTGTTGGCGGTCATTTGACTTTCAAATACTTTTTTTCTTTTCACATTTCTATCTGGTACACCATTACTTCTATTACCTGATGTACCCATATCTTCCCGTCCATCTTCTTTAGCAGCGCTATCCTGGCCTAACTTGTTATGTACTTTGGGCCAAGAGAAGACTTGTCCTTTTGCAAAATCCTGCATATCCCTTTTAATTTTATTCCGTTTCTGCTCTAATAATTTCTTTTCGTATAGGTAAACATCATCCAATAATTTCTCTAACATATTATCTAATATTGATTTAGGATACATTTCGTACAAATATAATTGTTGTTCCTTTATGCATTCTCGTAGCACTACTTCTTGTGGTTTAAAATAAGTGTTCAACAGTTCCATGTAGTGTATACTCGTGTCTATGTTTATCTGCTGCCACATGTACAATAAATCTGGGAACACAGTACCTGTGGTAGGCATCTTTAGTATACGAAGTCCTCGTGGAATTATTTTGCGATTTATACAGACTTCAAAATGTTGCCGTTGCAACTGAAGTCGTTTTAGTCGAATAAAGTTAGCTTCCATTTCCCCCAATAGCGTAGATAGACCCTTACAGTCCTTTTCGACAACTCCTTCATTCGAAAGGTAGGATGTGACATCATACATAAGTAGCGGATTGACGTCTCCTGCAACAGCATTTTCAAATCTGGATTTGTTTTTATTAGCAATCTCTGGATTATATGGTAGTTCAATACTTGTAGACTGCAATTCTGCCATATCCATGAAGCAGTACCAGGTACCAATGTATAAAAAGAAATAAAATATAAAGAACTGTTACTGCTTTGTTTGTACCTTGCCCTATAGAGATAGCGCAAATAAATAATACAACAAAAATCGGGGAGGTACAATGGCAATTGTTAATCACTCGCATAGAAGTCCAACTGAATAAAATGTTCCAACGTATATATAATCGCAGTTAAAGCATTGTAATTACCCTCTGCTGCCTTGCGACACGATAGTACTTTTACTTGGAAACGCTTTCAAATAAATGTAGCTGACAGCGTCAACTGCCCTTCGGCACAACGATAATATAATCCAACAGCAGTATTCACTTCACCATGGATAAAATAAAAGAGCACTCATTCTATGTTGCTCAAATATTTATTTAGTAAAACTTGGCTAGCGCTTTCACCCGTAGGCTTCCTCAGACCATCACATCATATATTCACAGTTAATACATTTAAATACTATTTCCTATCATGAATACTGAGGTCACTTCCTGCTATTACACAAATTAAAATACAAAGCAATTTCCAATATTATTATAAAATAGTTAATTACATACATAGTTAACTAAATGAGTATCCATTTATATATATTAATATTTCGTGATACATATATATTTGAAAAATTTAAAATCAAAGTATATACATAATTACGTAACTTGTAAATTGTAAAATTCATTCCTATTAGTTTATATATAACTACTACTATTTACTACCATTGGACATAACTTTCTCTCACTAATTATAGTACAAATAATATCCAATGACAAAATCAAGTACATGCGTAATTAAATCATTAAATGTTTTTTTAAATTTTTTTAAATTATTAAAAACTACAACTAGCTAAGACATGATCTTAATCAATTTGATAAATGCATACTTAATTAAGTGAATGAATATTTTAAGAATTCGTGATTATAAATATCTTGCAGTTCTTGCCTACTAGTGTGTGTATTTTCCATATTATAATAACATACTTAATCAAAATCTTATTGAATACATATATTAAGCATACTTATTAATATGAGATGATAAAAATATAGAAATATATAGAGAATACATGTAAATAGCATACTATTCGCACTTAAAGACATACCTATTCAAACATAATACTTGAGATGTAAATTAGTTATATCAATATTGATGTCAGAAACCTTAGAAAATATATATGTAAATGTAGGTATTGTACATATATTGATGGCACTGCAAGCTTTACGCACCCTGAAACGTCACAATGTTTTACGTTTTCAGCACAAGCTACTTGTGATACGGCCCACGTCGTCTATCTTGCTACCTGCATAGTTTGCTCCGCATTTTATGTGGGAAAAATGGATAGACGACTTAGGGACCGTATTAGGGAGCATTTATACAATATTAAAATAAAATCACAAAACAATGCCCTTTCGAAACATGTCTTAGATACATCCACAGACCATGAATTTAAGTTTATGGTCTTACAGAATAATAACATAACAATTAGACGTGGGGATATAATTAATAAAACTGAGGAAAATGAAATTAAATGGATTATTAGATTAAGGGCTGATCATAAACCGGGTTTGAATGTCAGAATTCCTATCAAACCTGCTCTGAAGGCTAGGAAGCTAAGTATCAATAAATAATTGTACAATAAAGAGTTAGAATGAAAAAGTGACATACATAATATTTGTATTTATTATATATATGTTTTACATATATATTTTCTAAGGTTTCTGACATCAATATTGATATAACTAATTTACATCTCAAGTATTATGTTTGAATAGGTATGTCTTTAAGTGCGAATAGTATGCTATTTACATGTATTCTCTATATATTTCTATATTTTTATCATTTCATATTAATAAGTATGCTTAATATATGTATTCAATAAGATTTTTATTAAGTATGTTATTATAATATGGAAAATACACACAATAGTAGGCAAGAACTGCAAGATATTTATAATCATGAATTCTTAAAATATTCATTCACTTAATTAAGTATGCATTTATCAAATTGATTAAGATCATGTCTTAGCTATTTGTAGTTTTTAATAATTTAAAAAAATTTTACAAAACATTTAATGATTTAATTACGCATGTACTTGATTTTGTCATTGGATATTATTTGTACTATAATTAGTGAGAGAAAGTTATGTCCAATGGTAGTAAATAGTAGTAGTTATATATAAACTAATAGGAATGAATTTTACAATTTACAAGTTACGTAATTATGTATATACTTTGATTTTAAATTTTTCAAATATATATGTATCACGAGATATTAATATATATAAATGGATACTCATTTAGTTAACTATGTATGTAATTAACTATTTTATAATAATATCGGAAATTGCTTCGTATTTTAATTTGTGTAATAGCAGGAAGTGACCTCAGTATTCATGATAGGAAATAGTATTTAAATGTATTAACTGTGAATATATGATGTGATGGCCTGAGGAAGCCTACAGGTGAAAGCGCTAGCCAAGTTTTACTAAATAAATATTTGAGCAACATAGAACGAGTGCTCTTTTATTTTATCCATGGTGAAGTGAATACTGCTGTTGGATTATATTATCATTGTGCCGAAGGGCAGTTGACGCTGTCAGCTACATTTATTTGAAAGCATTTCCAAGTAAAAGTTTTTGAGAACTATACTACTATCGTGCCGCAAGGCAGTGGTGGGTAATTACAACGCTTTAACTACGATTATATATACGTTGGAACATTTTATTCCGTTGGAATTCTATGCGAGTGATTAACAATTGCCATTGTACCTACCCAATTTTTGTTGTAATAAATTTAAAATGCCGTCTAACAACTGTACTGTATTGTACAAGGAATATAATTTAGTAGAATCAGGAAGGTGTATCAAAGAGCACATGTATGTTTCATGTGCAAGGGGCCTATGATTTGAAAACAGCCCAAAGTTAATCTTTATCTGTCACTGGCAAAATGTATTTTCTTTGAATGTGGGTTTCAATGCTGTTTCATTGAATGTGCGTTTCAAGGGCAGAAAAGTTTTTAATGCTAAGCCTGTTTTCATCGTGAGACTGCGTTGCTTTGTTTAGCAGATATCTTAGTGTTTGTGCTGTAAAATGCAAAATAAAACTTTCAATTGAAATCCAGATCATCATAGAAGTAAAGCAGTATGCACATTAGTGTTTATGGTAAATGGAGTGATATAGCCAAGTAATGGATCATTGGAATGGCTGCAGGGGGGAGGGCTCCATTTGACCATGATTTTATGAGGGGAAAGTGCGGCAAACTCAAAGACAGCCCCAGCTGAACTATACCTCCCGACTGTCCAGATTTTCACAGAATGAATAGATTTTTGCTTCTTATTTTTGGTTTGTTCCTCATAATATTTGTGGATTTCTGGAAAATCATTTAGGAATTAAGTCACTAATGACACTGGGTTTCAGACTTCATAACCTTCAGAAAAATGCATGCTGAAGTAAGACCTGTTCTATCAACTGTCTCAGTTTATACAAGAGCAATTTTTAGTACTGTTTATGTTCCCCCAATATATTTGGCCTTGTCTAGATTTATTGCATTAACAGGTTGAGAGGTACATACAAATAAATTGCTTTATAGAATTAGGCATAGCCAAACCTCTCAACTGTCCCCGAATTTGGCTCAAAATGTTGCTCTTCCCTTAATAATCTCTCCTCAAAATAGCAATTTTGGAAGAAAACATGGAGGGTTTACAATTTAGAAATAACTGTAATAATCAGAGTTATAGATTACTTTTATTTCAGAAATGCATGTAGATTCTTTTATTTTGTCAGCTGCTCAAGTTAGCAGTACTATTATTAAAAAATGTCCCTTCTTTGACAGGTTCCCAGCTGCATTGTGTGGCTATTTTATATTTTTGCATCACATCTTTGGTCCATTTTTCATAAAATTGTTTTTTTGGCAAATTAGTGGTAAATCATTAAAGACTGAAGTTAGAAAATAATGACAGACATTTGAGTTTCAGATTTCAAGGCAAGGAGCAGTTATGCAGTGTAAATGTGCAGGGTAGCCCCCCATGCAGTGTAAATGTGCAGGGTATCCCCCATCTACGGTAGACACAAGTACTACAGTGGCTTTTCATCTGTTCTTGATTTTGCAGAATCTCCTGGTTTCAGATTTCATATCCATCAGAAAATTCATACTAATACAAGACCTACTATTCTATTATCTTTCTAAGTTTATAAGACCAATATTTAAAAATTGTCCTTATTTTTGGGCCTTTGTCCCACTTCTCTGTATGGCTTTGCTCTGATGGTGAGGTATGACAAATGTGTCGGGGCCATCAGTCAGCCAAAGACATTTCAAATTGTGACATACTTGTTGCACCCCACTCCCCCATGTAGTGACTCTGGATGTGTCCAAGCAAGGCAAGGAGCAGTTGTGCAGTGTAAATGTGCATGGTATCCCCCATGCAGTGTAAATGTGCAGGTTATCCCCCCATCCAAGGTAGACACAAGTACTACAGTGGCTTTTCATCTGTTGATTTTGCAGAATGGTCTGGTTTCTGTCATATTTTTGTAAGTTGATTTATGCTTATTACTCAAAGTGCCTGTTGCTCTGTGTTTTAAGTAGCAATGCTTTAATGACCATCAGGTAAGCTTGTCTGAGATCATAACATGCAAGTAAGCTTTAATAAGCATACTGTTAAAGAATTGCCAACATTGAAGCATTTCTGTTGTTGCCATGCAGAGAATACTTAACTAGATAATGTATAAGCATTGGGTATTGAAATGCATATGACAATATTTGTAATAAAGGACAGGATTACATTATTTTAAGAAGCTCATTACACATGTTGGAGACTTCCAGTGATCTCTCAGGGCTTTACCCGTAAACTAAACAGAATGCCATTCATGTGTGGTCCATAACCTGTACAGTAATCCTTTAAGCAATGTATTTTGAGCTTGTTTGATTTTCATTTTTTACTTTGATCATGTTTTCCCCATGAACCAATAGATAGTTGTCAGGCAGCAGGTCTTTTTTTGGATAAGGAAGATTTTTACAAGTGGGGGCATCAGAGATTTCTACTTTCAGCATGTTACTTGGTACTTTAATAAAGCTGAATATAAATTATAATGCAGTGCAAGGAGAAGCGGTTTGAGCTGAGTGCTGCATGTTTTTCTTATACTTGATTTTGACGGGCATTCCAGTAATGTATTTAAAAAGTAATTTATTTTTTCATGCCTCACAACCTTTTTGTTTCCATCTAGATATTAAGTAGGCTGTCAAGCAGCCAATGCATTGAAATATTTTTATTCTTTTACACTTCATTTGTCTTGATTGGACTCTCATAATGAGGGTTTGGCACCCAGGACAGCATATTTAATTAATGTTTAGTTTTTATGGTTTGGAGCATAGCTCCTCCCCTTTCTAGTTGTCCGCACCCCTTCCCATTGACCCCACCCATTCGGCTATCTCCAGCAGCCCTCCTTTGATTTGAAGTCACCAGCCGCCACTGTTGATGACCATAGGTCAGATACAACTTCTCACTATGCAATGTTACCATTCAAGGTACTATGGCTAATTCGAGCACAAAGCAAGTACAGATTATAGTTCATTTCTTCAAACAGTCTTTGTTCAACTGTATCCATCTTTTCTGCAGCTGTACATGTTCTCATAACATGAACAGAGCTGATTTTTCAAGTTCAATAACATTATAGAAAACAGTATTGTTCTATTCATTATTTTCCTGACCTAGCAGATAATCACCTGCTTCTCAGTAAATTTCCAAAAGGCATAAACATGAATTTTGCTGTGCTAGCAAATACTAGATCAAAGGGCATCTTACAGTTTCAGAAAGCATATTGCAGTTTGAAAAGCATCTTGTAGTTTCATACAAAACTAAGCTGCACATAAAATAGAATGAAATGTGTTAACCTTTTAGCTTCTAATAAGCACTAAACATATACATTAATACATATTTTTCTAACATTCCCCCCCTGTTAATACTTTTTATTCTATTTTCAAAAGCATAAACAGTTTGCTTCTTCTCCTAACCTCTTTCTGTTCAGAATTTGCAGTTAAGAGAGTCATTCAGTTTAGACTTATGAAAATGTTTCATTTTTCAACAGTTCTTCAATTTCAGTACTTTGATACAAAGTTTCAGAAACTGACATGTCTATAAAATCTTTGATTAATCTTTTCATGCAGGGAATACCACAACAAACACACACTCTTAATAGGAGTAATCCCACTCAAATGGCAATCAGGATGTTCATTAGGATGCCACCCCATCCCCCCAAACAAATTCTGGAAAAAATCCGTCAGTGGGTTTGGGCATGGTTTGGTCATGGCCGACACTTGCTGAATCACCTCAAGATGGTCGTTTATCTCATGCTGGTTGTCAGGAATATATGAACAGCACTCCTCTTTTATTAAAGTGCACGTACCACCTTTCGCCGCTAGGGTGAAGTCGAGAGCCATGCGGTTTTGAAGCACCACAGTTCTCATAGCGTTTCAGTTCATCAGTTACTAATTCGAGAGCAGAAAAAGTTGCATTACTCATTACTTCAAGAAGTTTGGACAGTTTTCTCAGCTCCCAAATCGATTTCACTGCGCCATATGTAGGGGCTATACCTGCCCACGATATAATAGTGTCACTTAAGTCCATGTGTGTCAGTTTATCTTTGTTATTCACGGAGTTATGGTTTCTCCAGCCTGCTTCAATTCATCCCATTGGATTCTCAGGTCTCTTGATCGGGTTTCCAGGTTTCTTGGTGACCTCTCTGACATTTCGAATTCTTCCCTGAGGCAAAACTGCAGTGTGTCGTATGGCCAGAACCAGGTAACCCAAAAAACAACTGCCAGACCAATTCTCAGGTAAACATTTGTATGCCTTTTTCCCACACACAAAATAACAATTCTCTACTTTAGTATTAATATATACTTGCCCTGCATGAAACATTTTCTTATCAATGATAGATAGTTGTTTAAAAAGAACAGGATTATGTTGTACTTCATCAACCGTTTTGTTCATTGATTCAAAATATGAGTCATAGTTTGTATCACAAATATAACCTGCATTATTAGCTTTGGTATAACATTTGTAAGGAACAGTCACATTACAATTGCTCCAACCCACCTGAACAGTATCATTTTTGTAAAAACATACAATTCCTTTTTGTGTAACAGGCAGGTACAATGCTATTTTGTCTTGTGATTTCACAGTCGTAGTATCAAAAATCAAATTTTCCCAGGTCTCATTGACCCCTAGGGGGACAGCAGTCATTAACAATGCTGTTGGTATAGCTGTGCAAATCCAGCAATTCGAAACATTAAAAGTTTCAGCATACACATATTTAATTGCTTGGTAAGTGTTAAAGTTCGGATGCCAGTCTATGAGTAACACATCTCATTTATTCAGTTCAGCTCGTGTGGCTGGAAAAAGGAAAGGCCACAGCAAAAAGATTAATGTTATCAGTATAGTTAACAGAATGATCATGCAATACTTTTGAGGTTGTTCTGTATTTCTATTTGCTCTCTATCTGGTCATTTTGTTCTTGTGTAACAGTAACAATTTTTTTGTCCAGTTCAAACTTTTTAACCAAGTTACAGTGTGTCAGATGAATCCAGGATGCTCACTCTGTGATCTTGACTGCAGTGGGTGTTGACAGTAGCACTTGGTATGGCCCTTCCCACTTCGGTGATGTCCAATTCTTTCTCATGATGACTTTCACCCAGACCCACATGCCTGGGACTACTGCTGCTTCCGATGGTCTGGTTTCTTTTTTATCTGAAACAGAATTTAACTACAAAAGTTGTTTATTACTTAAAAGTCATCTCATATATTTTGCGAGTGAACTGTCGGCCTCCTGGTCTGCAGGCATGAGAGGTTTCCACTGAGGTATATAGTATGCCCTCCCAAATAATTTTTCAAAAGGAGTTAACCCCTTTGCATTCAGAACAGTTCTCATGCTCAACAATACCAGAGGCAGGCAGTGCACCCAGTTCTTTTGTGTCTCACTAATTAATTTCCTAAGTTTATTTTTCAAAACCCCATTATGCCTTTCTACTAGTCCTGTGGCTTGTGGATGGTATGCATAATGGATCTTTAAGGAAATTCGGAAATATCGGCTCAACTGTTGTATAGTTTGATTTACAAAGTGTGTGCCATTGTCACTATGGATCTTTTCCAGTATGCCAAATCTAGGAATAATTTCTTTAACAAGGACTTTTGCAACAGTAGCTGCATCTGGATTTATGGTCGGAAAAGCTTCCACCCATTTGGAAAACATATCTATAATGACAAGACAATACTTCTTATTTTCGCATTTGTTCAGTTCTATGAAATCCATACAGATAGTATGGAATGGGTACGGTGATGCAGGGAAACTCCCTTGTTTAGGCTTCAACGCCCCTTGTGCATGATGCTTGTTACAAACATGGCATGCTGCACAAACATTTTTTGTGTAGTTTGTAAATCCATATGCTGTGAACACTCGATTCACTAACTGTACCATCCCCCCTGTTGAGACATGGCACTGCCCATGGCTCAACAAAGCTGCATATCTAAACAAATTAGATGGCAAAATCGGTTTTCCTTCTTTGGAGATGTACAGCCCTTTCTCAAGAATTGCTCCTCGTTTTATCCATTTCTGTTTTTCTACTTTTGTAGTAAGTGTCTGCATTGTTTTCAACATTTCTAAATCTAAAATCTCAGAAGGTTGTAATTCCTCACTCAAAAGAAATATTTCTGAAGCTGAAGCTGCCTGCTTTGCAGCTGTATCAGCTCTCGCATTACCTTTTGAAATCCTATTCTGTTGCTTGGTATGAGCTACACATTTACAAATAGCTACTTTCTGAGGTAACTGAATAGATTCCAACAAATCTAAAATAAACTGCGCATGATTAATCGGTTTACCAGTAGATGTTATTATTCCTCTATTCTTCCACTGTTGCGCAAAAACATGTACAGTAGAAAAAGCGTACTGGCTGTCAGTAAAAATGTTCACACATTTACTCTTTGCCAAGGTATATGCCCTTGTCAAGGCAATCAATTCTGCTGCTTGTGCAGATAAGTTGTGTGGTAAAGACTTTGCTTCTAAAATCTCAGTATCAGAAACTACTGCATACCCCACTAGGTTCTGCCCTGTAGGACCCCTTCTGCATGAGCCGTCCATGTAATATGTCACCTCAGCATCATCCAAGGGAACATCCGTTAGATCTTTTCTAGGCAGTGTCTTTTGCTCGATCTCCTGCAGGCAGCTGTGTGGTGTGCCATCCGCAGGGGTCGGGAGCAAAGTAGATGGATTTAAAGTTGTACATCATTCAATTGTCATATGAGGTTGGCTCAAGAGTATAGTCATACAGGAAAGATGTCTAGCAGGAGAAAGATATGCTACTTTTTCTTGCAGTAAAATAATCGTGACTGCATGAGGCACTCTCAATGTGAGAGGGTGGAACAACACTACTGAGGCCGAAGCCTGTACTGCCATTGCAGCTGTGACTACTGCTTGTACAGTGGGGCAGGGATCACGCCACTGGGTCCAGCTGTGATGAATAGTAAGCTATGGGGCATTGCTTGTCCCCATGTTGCTGTGTTAACACTGATGTCATATAACCTTGCTTACAATCTACAGTTTGGAAAAAACGTTTATGATAGTTTGGTAATCCTAAAACTGATGAGGATGCTATCAATTGTTTTAGTTTGCAGAAAGCTGATTCTGCTTCTGGTGTCCATTGTAATAAATCTTGTGCTGCCATAGGTTTCTTGTATATCAAGTTGGTCAGTGGAGCAGACTCCAAGGCATAGTTTGGAATCCAACTCCGACAGAAATTAGTCGTACCCAGGAAGGACATCATTTTCTTCTTGGTAGCCGGTTTGGGTGCTTGTAAAATTGCTATTTTCCTATCTTCATCTAATGTTCTGCCTTCTTTGGATATTACATATCCCAGGTATTTAACCTGCTTTCTCCAAAGCTGCAACTTGTTTTTGGTTACTTTATGTCCTTGAGTGGCTAAAAATTGTAGTAATGCTATGGTATCTTCTCTGCATTCCTGCTGGGTGAGGGCTGCCAGCAGGATGTCGTCTACATAAAGTAACATCTGACTGCCTCTCGGTGGGCTAAATCCCTCCAAGTTGCTTGCCATATCTTGTGCGAATATTGTTGGGCTTTCACAATACCCCTGTGGTAGTCGCGTGTATGTATACCTTTTCCCCTGAAATGTGAATGCAAACCAATCTTGGCTGTCAGGGTGTATCGGTATCAAAAAGAACGCATTGCTAATATCTACCACAGAAAAATACTTCTGTTGAGGCTTCAAATCATTCAATAGGGTGTGTGGATCTGGCACCGTAGGTGCTCTAGGTATTACTGTGTCATTTACAGCTTGTAAATCTTGGACCATACGCCATTCTCCGTTTGCTTTCCTGACAGGAAATAAGGGTGTGTTACATGGTGAATCGGAGATTCTACCAGTACTCCTTCCTTAAGTAAAGCTGCTATTATAGGTTTGATTCCTACTTCTGCATCTTTCCTAAAGGGATACTGTCTCTTTTGTGGTCTAAATGCTGATTTTGGTGTAATAGTAACTGGTTGAATTAGTCCTACATCTGATTTCCCTGTTGACCAGAGAGTTTCTGGTATGCTCCGTAAGGCATTTTCTTCCTCTTCTAGTAAGAGTGCTAATCAGCTGTCCTCACTAGACTGGAAGTGTACAGCTGGGTGTGTCTGTGTTATTCAATTTAACTTCTGCTTCTGTACTCCCTGTTCTGACAATTCTAACTCCGTCTGTTTTTCCCACTTTGTGACTTTTTCTCCTAGGTCTGCCCAGTTCACATTCTTGTCCTTAGTTAAACTAACATGTGGTAATCGATTAGATTTATAGAGGGCAAATAATTCCTGGGGCAATGAACAGCTAACTACAATGTTCCCTTCTGTGTCCCAGTACAGATTACATAATACTAATCTGTTTGCATGGTTTTTAAACAGTTCTTGCTCATATTCCTTATCAGGTCCTGGTGTGCTACAATAATACAGAGTACAGTGCAACAAATGCTGTTTATCAGTGTCAAGGGAGTGGGACTTACTGATGGCTACGTTCATCAGTTCTTCGGTTACTGCCCCTGGACCAGTCGTGACCAAGTCCTGGCTGTACCAATAAAATGTTTCGCCCTCCGGTCGCACCACAAAAGTATCCATTTGTCGCTGTGCTTCCATACCCTGCATAGTTGGAACTACTGCTATGCCAAATATCTGCATAAGATCTCTGCCCAAAAGGTTTACTGGGCATTTTGCAGAAACAACAATTTTGCTTTTCTGGGTCATCCCTGAAGCAGGGTCAGTTATTGCTATGTTATGGGAGAGTGGCTCCCGATACAGCTGTCCATTAGCTGCTTTCACTAATATGTAATCAAATGATTGCGAATTTTCTGGTAGTTTGGAAGGATGTATCAGGGTCCGTGATGCCCCTGATTCACACAAGAATTTTACTTCCCTCCCCTCTACCAGAAGTGTAACTTCCGGTTTCGTGTCTGCTAAATAGAGCTCTAGGCTCAATAATGCTAAGTCTAAAATTTCACTTTCTTCACCATCTGCGATTTCTTGCACTTCCTCTATTTCTTCTATCACATTCTCTGCTCCCTCTATCACATTTGCATTTGTCTTTTCTCGGTTACTCCCTTCTAGTGATTCTTGACTATCATATAGTCAGTCCTCACCCTCCTTATCTTCCATGGCTACCTTCTTGTTTTGCTTGCAATCCCTTGCTAAATGTCCCTTTTTTCCGCACTTAAAACATTCACCCCTTTTCTTTCTCTCTTCAAACTCCTCTGATCGCTTATCAGATTGTTTGTTTCCCTGGGCATTTTTCTTGCCCTTTTTCCCGGACTGTACTACATAAACGTCTGCTCCATCTTCTACAGAAAATACTTGGGCTTTCTTTTTCTTTTTACTGTTAAAATGCCTTTTGGCGTGTCTAGCATATTCAAGTAGTGACTGTAATCTACTTGTACGATGGTCTACCATGTGCTTTGTAATAAAGCTGCTTACAGGCAAAATACTGCCTTTCAAAAATGCATTCTTTAGCTGCTGCTCATATGGGGAATCATGTGTTTGGTCTTCAGGTACCTGCATTCCACAATGGTTATTAAAACCCTCTAATAATCTAGCATAATATCTGTCAACAGTTTCACCTTCTTGTTGGATGCATTGATTAATGCAAGTCCAGTCTGCCCTAGGCTTCCATTTCTCAGAGATTCGGTCTGTTAGACCTTTCATTCTGCTATCCAGTTCTGCGTTGCTATGTGGGAGTGGCTTGTGTTCTGCGTCACGGGGATTCCAGTTGCCACTGATCATGTGCCAATCTGGACCTATGATTTGTCTAACTACTTTTTCTACTTCTTCTCCATTTAAATGATAACTCAACCTCATACCCTGTAAGTCTTCTATGAATTTTCTAAAATTAACTTTTGGATGGGTAATTCCCTCTGTGGCTTTCCGAATGTCTTCCAGTGTCCACGGTCTATATACTAGGAGAGTCGGGTCCTGCCCTTCCTGTCCTGCCTGAGGATTTGGTACTTCTATGAGTGGACATATCTCTTCTTCTCTCAAAGCTCGTGAATTTTTGTTCATTTGATATAACTCAGTATCCCCTCTTAATTTACGTGTTCGAGACCTAGTCTCGATGGGATCTCTGACAAATGGTCTTGGCTTCATGGAGACAGCTGGGAATAGCGGAGGTGGACCAGCTTGTCCACTTGCTTCATATTCTGGTAAGGGAAGTGGAGGGGGCGGAGGTGCTGATGCTATTACCAAATTATTGTCTTCTTTATCTAGAAACAAAGCTTTTAAATTATTACTTTTTTGTTCCCTACGGTTTGCTTCCTCAATCCACCTGTGTGCCTGAGGAATGCCTAATTGACGTTGCTTTTTTACCTGACCTTTTGCATCGGTTTTAAGCTGTTTGACAAGTTTAATAAGTGAGGATTTTTCTAATTTGCCATCAAATTAATATTTATTAACCCATGTTGTATAGTACCTAACATTGATGGCACGCTGTAATTGCATATATTTTGCATCTTCAGTTAACGGTGTATCTTGGGAACTTTTTGTGCACTTATTTCCCATATTGTTCTGACTGTTAAAAATGTTACGTAACCCTTCTTATTTTCATGTGGTACCACGATTTTTCTTTTTCACAGTTTATCTAGAATAACTGCCTTACCTATTCTATTTCCCTGATCTATGACAATACTGCAATCTTCCTGTCCCTGACTTGTACTAGACAAATCTCCTGACAGACAATACAAATCAAGTCCCTGATCTAAGACAGAAAAAAGGTAAATCTCACCTTACCTGAGCCTCCGTGATTGATCGCCTGGTTCGATGGAAAACCATTAACTCATCCTCCAGTCACAGATCAGAAAATTGGCTGGCCTCTTTTGAACGACAATTCAGTCGGAGGTCTTCAGAGCAGAAGAACCGATGTGGTCTCTTCCCCGTACGGTTTCATGCCACCTGGCCCATCTGACCTGAGGCGAAGTGAGAGTTTCCGGTCAAAAGGACCAATCTGTCAAAGGAAAAACAACTTCAAAAAGATCAACACATGGCAGGTTCAGGTTAAGGCACTTTAATCTTGCAGCAAGGAGACAAAAACGTGCTAATACAGAGTTTGTCTAACTAGAATCAGGAAGTGAAGCTATTCTTATACATTTAAATCCAAAGATACGCTGAAGGTCACCAAAATACCACCAAAATACCAATATGTATATTCTTATACATTTCTTACAAGACATTGCCTACTAAGCTGACATAATAAATCACAAGTTCTTTCAATATTATTTCATATCAGCTGTTTGTCCATGATTTTCTGCTGGCATATCAAGTTTACAAAAAAAACTTCCTAAGAAAAACAAAGTGGCCTTGATGACCACCGGTCAGATACAACTTCTCACTATGCAATGTTACCATTCAAGGTTCTATGGCTAATTCAACCACAAAGCAAGTACAGATTATAGTTAATTTCTTCAAGCAGTCTTTGTTCAACTGTATCTATCTTTTCTGCAGCTGTGCATGTTCTCATAACATGAACAGAGTTGATTGTTCAAGTTCAATAACATTATAGAAAACAGTATTGTTCTATTCATTATTTTCCTGACCTAGCAGATAATCACCTGCTTCTCAGTAAACTTCCAAAAGGCATAAACATGAATTTTGCTGTGCTAGCAAATACTAGGTCAGAGAGCATCTTGCAGTTTCAGAAAGCATATTGCAGTTTGAAAAGCATCTTGTAGTTTCATACAAAACTAAGCTGTACATAAAATAGAATGAAATGTGTTAACCCTTTTAGCTTCTAATAAGCACTAAACATATACATTAATACATATTTTTCTAACAGTAACCTCAGGGGAATACACAACAATGCACAGAACATATTGTAAATAGCATCACCTACACTGAACCGGAGATCATTGCCAACCTTTTGGCTGATAGGTTCAGCTCAAATGTCTCCCCCCACTCCCCCCCAATAGTCCAAAGGAAATACCACATAACACAATCCACCCAACCATTACTAGAGAACAGGTTATTAATGCACTTTCCAAGGCCAAAAACACTGCATCAATGTGTCCTGATAACATAATGGGATGTTTAATAAATAGCATGAAACGTGACCGCTCTGGTCCACTTGAATCACATTTCAACTGGAGCCTTCAGTCAGGTTTTGTGCCCAAGGAATGGAAGATGTCTACAGTCATTCCCCTACACAAAGGAAGCCCAGCCACTAATCTGCAGCTGCAGGCCCATATGTCTTACCAGCCTCATATGTAAGGCCATGGAAAGACTCATTATGGACATGACAAATGAGGACATAGTTAACCTACAAATGCTGGACTCATCACATTTCAGGTTTGTTAAAGGAAGGTCATGCCTATTAACTCTAGTGGATTTTTCTGAGAGGGTCACCAAAGCACTGGCTGAAGGTAAGACTGTGCACACAGTTTACCTTGACCTGGCCAAGGCATTTAATACAATATCCAACTCAGGCATTATAGACAAGCTCACTAAGTTAAGTATAAACCCTTTTATCACCCACTAGATACCCAATTGACTCACTGATAGGATCCAGAGGTCAAAATAGGTGAGACTATGTCCAACAACAGGCCAGTGACTAGCAGAGTCCTCCAGGGATCTGTATTGGTCCCGCTCCTTTTTGGCATCTATTTCTCTGAAATAGAAGCAAATGCTGAAGGTTTATGGCTGACAAAGTTTGTAGATGATTGTAAGCTGGTGGTTATTGTCAACTCCCCTGCAGACACTAGCATTCTTCAAGAAGATTTACCTCTGACTATGAAATGGTGCCAAAGCCATGGTCTTAAACTCAGTGCTAAGAAAGCATAATTGTACCCTTTGGGAAATCAACCATCCCAGCTAATTACCATGTTGAAAATATATCCCTAAGAGTCAACCCAGTGATCAGGGATCTGGGTACACACTTAGACAGTGGCCTTACCTTTGACCACCACGTGGCCACAGTGGTGAGGAAATCCACTTATATTACACAACTTATAAGTAAGGGCACGACATCTAGGTTCAAAGAGGTCATTATCCCACTGTGCTCCACTCTTATCAGACCATTCATAGAGTACAGTGCTCCTTTTGGTATATACCTGACCAGGCATATGCAGCAACTAGAAGGACCTCAAAGGTTCAATACTAAAATAATTCAGGGTGTAACAAACCTGCCTTATGCAGAGTGCCTTAAAGCCCTTTCCCTCTACTCAGTCTCCTATAGATTGCTGAGGGGCGATCTGTGCCTGCCTTATAAGGCATCCACAAACCCTCCACTTATGAATCTCCTACATATTCATAAGTCAAAAAATATCAGAAATACAAGGTCTAGGGACCTGAATTTTGTCTGTGGGTTAAACAGAACATGCTGGAGAGACAGATATGTGTCCCAGAGACTGCCCCTTCTATTGATCAGGCTTCCCATTCATGTGAAGCTGAGTTTGTCTATTACCCAGTTTAAGTACAACCTAAACAAGTGGATGGGAAATAGGAAATTTACACTAGGCCTGGCATCCATGTCCCTTTTGGACAGAGGTAGCTTATAAATGCCTGGCCCTTAATGTCCTATTTGGATGCAGAGTATCATTATTCTTTTGGGAAAACTTAGCTAGGCTTAGAATGGCCCCTTGGGTCGTTAGCCTAGTAACAGTCTATAAACATATGAATTTATGAATCTATGAACAGTTCTGAAGTACTAATGAAGTTGGTCCAGTGGTGTGGTATTTCTGAACAGTTCAAAGATACTGCTACAGAGAAGTAAACCTAGTAATATTTCTGCATTGTTCTGGTTGCATTGTGAAGGTCTTCTGTGGAAGTTTGTAACAAATAAGTGTCCTGTGTATTGGAAAAAAGGAACCATCATGACTGGGGATTTTTGCAGTAAAAAGGGAAAAAAATGGGCTATTGATTGTTGCTTGTAAAGCTAATAGCTCTACAGTGTGCAAAGTAAAATTATAACAAAGTGTATGGTGTGGGGGAACAGTGAAACGAATACTACATATAGGAACCAGAGATTTTTTGCATTTTTGAATTATCCTGGTTTTAAAGCAAGTGGAAATGACTGTTTTATAATGTTTTCTGGAAAAACATATTGTTTCTGAAATACACTATTTTTGGTATAAACTGATGAAATCTTTGCTTGTGTAAGCCTGCTTACTGAGAACTAGAAGCAATGAGATGTACAATATGTAAAAATCACTGGCAAATGCTGCAGCTTTATATAGCACTGAATCTTACGTGGCAAAGTGGATAATCTGATACAGTAGGAGTCTTGTTGGGTGTTGTCTGAGCAATGGTGGGATATATACAATAAGGTGAATACAGCACTGCATTATACTGAATGTTGTCTGAACAGCAGTGAGAAATCTGTGGCAAATGTATGAGCAGTCTTCCTGAGTGGTTGGATTGTTAATACTAATATGCTAACAAGAATGTCTGCCCACTGCCCATAGAGATGTTTGCTCCAGCAATAAAAGTGGACCTTTATGGAAGTTAAAATGAGCCTGTAAAAAAGGAGGTTCTTTGCTGATATTGTACTAAAATGCTCACAAAAAAGCTGTTTGTGATAAAATTGTTTTACAATACTGTTATTGAGGAAAACAAAAGTTGATGCAAGTTGCTACTTTTAAACAAAACCCTCTGATACAAAATTGTGTTTTTTATTATAAAATATTAAACTCCTTGAGAGGGAAAAATAGGATTTGTTGCTGTGAGGTACGAAGGACATGTTGATTTTGAAAATAAGCCTCAGAAAGTGAAAATAAAGTTCACAGCTGCAAAAGAAAGAAAATTATTTGCAAACTTTGTAAACTGCTTGTGAGTCACTCAAAAGGGCAGCCAAAATAAGTAATAATCATAGCAATACTTGTAATGCTGTTATGGAAGCAGAGCAAAACCCTGCTGAGGTACAGGTTTAAGAGTTAACCAGGGAAAATAGTCCTGACCAGCTACATCTGGCACTACAGGATGAGAATGATTTGCACCACAGTGCATCTCATAAACAGGAGCAAACTGATGGTTTGCAATACACTGTCACAAACATGCAAAGCAAAACCTTAGTCGGAAGTAATTATTTTGGCTCTGAATATAAGTGAACTATTCCAAATTATACAATGACCCCCCATTAATATTCCAAAAGATGCACGCTGATTGGCCAGTGTGCCCATTGTAAATCCCACAATATACCAATGGAAAAAGGTGTGGTCGCCCGGACTTTTTTCCGTTGGTATAAAGTGTCCAAAACCTTTTTTTTTTTTTTTTTTTTTTTTTTTTTAATAAATAAAAAAAGAAAAACGGAGCATCGGAGACTTTCTTTTCTCCATTGCTTCCGTTTCAAAGCATTGATGTACTGGGTTTGCGTAGGAACACAAGTCCCATACGCATGCGCAGTATATCAACACAAGGAAGCAGTATACCACCACCGGCAGAAGAACAGGAATGCTCCGTTATACAAAGACATTATTTAAGAAAAGTAAGTATTTTTAAATAATGTCATTGTATAATAGCAATAACCGACTCCGTGGTTGTGGTATATTGAAATTTACCCACGGTTGGTTTTATTTAATCACTCGGGCTTCGCCCTCGTGATTAAACCAGGCTAACTATGGGTAAATCTTCAATATACCATGTCGTCAATTACTGCTTAATGATACTGAAAGCAGAAATTGAGTATTGTCAAGAAACAACTTCTTGTAGAAAAGGCATTAGAGCTTCTTACAGGAAATATACTGGTGTAACAAGGGTTAACCAGGAACAAGAAAAATTAAATAACACATTCTCACAGCACTACATAACCCTGCAAGATTAAGTCAGAAAATTAACTAACCAATTAGGAATGCTTGGACAGTCAGAGAACACTATCTTCAGTCAGAAAGAAGCTCTTAACTATGGTAGAACAAATGGTTCTGAACATGAAAATAAAATGACAGAAAGACCTGACAGGCCGTCGGCTAACCTCGAGCAATAAATGATGTAGCATATAGAACAAACAAAGAGATGGCTGATTTATCCAGTAGGTTGTCTGAACTTTCTGCACAAGTGGAAATAAAAAGTGCTAAGTCGGAGATATCATAACTCAAAAGAACAAAGTGACAGTGTTGAAACTTGAAAACCATAAGAAAAGTCAGTTTCAAACTTAAACTGACATTGTATGTTTACAAAGTAAATGAATAACTTTGTCTAACGCTACAAAAGTTTAACAGTTCCCTAACTGAGCTACAAATGAAACCTCAGAAAATACAAGCTGAAAGTAAATTAATAAAAGTACATCTTCAAAATACCAGGAACAGTCGAGAATTGTACACAGACTCATACAACAGTAAAGCGGACCAATTTCTGTAGCAAAAGAAGTCTAAACAAACAAAAGTAAAAGTATGCCACAGAAAAAGAGAAGAGAGAATGTTAAGTGATAAAATGAATGATTAGCAAAGTGCTAAGGTAATACAAGGGAACTAGAGTCTTTCTGTAGATGAAATAGCTTGGCCACTGACAGATTCAACTTATGGAACAAGGCTAGAGTTTCAAGCAGCTAGAAGTAATGGAATGTATGGCTAAACATATAGCCACTAAGTTGGAAAATCTGGAAACTTGAATTATTGTCCTTAAGTCCAATATTTTGAATGTTGGCATAATGGTTAAGGTGTTTATCTTACAGACACAAAGTGCAGGTTTGATTCTCACATGGGCTAATTGGCTAGGCTTAAAATGGCCCACATGGGCTGTTAGCCTAGTACTAATCTATGAACCTATAATCTATAACAGAACTGAAAAAAATGTATTGAAATGACTGAAATGATTAATCTGAAGTGCAGTAAATCAGGCACAGGAAAATCAAAACTGATTTTAGAAATTAACTTTAACTAAAAAATATGTATGATATCTACATGACACAGTCCACACATGATAAAATCAAGGCTGCCTTTACTAAGACTGTAAATGTAGCCTATAAGGAATTATTAAGAGTAGCAGAAATGGTCTGTTGGGCAGATGAATGAATACAAATACATTAAGCAATAAAGTGACCCATCTGGAACTGACAATCACAGACAGTGAGCTCAAGTATGTGAACACATGAGAGGAAACTGCAGAGCACTAAAGAAAATTTGAAATTTAGGAAAAGGTATGTACTAAGCCAAAGTTTGTCTCAGCATCAGAAGAAAGGAAAGTTTCTTAGGGCTACCAACTTAACTGATGTGGCTAGGGGAGTTCATACCACAGAGAGCTGTGCACCACATTGGGTGATCGCAAAGCTACAACAGCACCCAACATGCTCCCAAGTACTGTAGCAGCTGGAAGATTAGCCCTAAGCCAAAGAGTCTGAGGACAATCCAAAGTGGCATGTGGCTGTCCAAAAATGCTCATCCCAATAAGTAAATTGGATCATGTGGTACAGTCTCCCCTAATAGCTGTCGTGGGGTGTGTGAAGCTAGAGTTTTCAGGCAGTCAGAGAAAGGATCCATACCTGATCTCAGTGGAGGAAGAGGAAGCCACACCTCTTTCTTATAAAAGGGTGGGCCAGAGAGAAAAAGGGAAATATGCTTAAAGAGAGAGAAAGAGACAGACAGACAGGCAGGCAGACAGAGAGAGAGATGTGGGCCTCTCTGGTAGAGAGTGGAAGTACTATGGAGAAACATATAAGCAGGTACAGTTTGAGACTGAGTATTTGAAATTTTGGTCTTTCTGGTAGAGAGAAGGCATATCGGATAGGCACAGTAGGTTGGGCCTGTTGGGAGTAAAACCAAGTATCAGTGAATTTGCGTCTGAATTAATTTAGCAGAATAGCACTACAAATTATATTATTTGCCTTATAAATTCTTACTAGTTAACAGCAATTATGCTTACTTTTTCTTTTGAGATAGATAAATCACTTTAAACAAAGCTCTCTTGAAATATAAAGTGGTGTCTCCAGTGTTGCTAATACTATAGTAGAGATAGGCAATGTCACAAGAACAAAATTCCTGATGTAAAAATACCCTCCAAAAACAACCTCAAGGTTATGCTGCTCAATGCTAGGAGTCTAAACCAGAAGCTGCACTCACTGGAAGCTGTCCTCACATTGGAAGATGCTGACATTTGTGCAGTCACTGAGACCTGGTTTAAGGCTACGGAGAGCACCCCAGCTACACTAGGTTACATTTCCTTCAGCATGAGCACTAAATGAGGTGGTGTATCAATATTCATTAAATATAAATACACTTCTAGATTGGTTAAACAGCACAATTTACTTGAATTACTTCAGGTGCAGTTGACTGTAGGTAAGCCCCCTCTTCTGGTCATTGTCAGCTATTGGACCCCTTCCATGAATCAGGACATCCACTCAGTCTACTTGGATCTACTTGAGTCAATCAAGATACAACCAAACATCCTGGTTTTGGGTGACTTTAATTACCAATCCATTGACTGGGTAAATTGTACGTGTTCTAACTCACTTGCCCAAAGGTTCCTGGACTTTATTAACTCCCTGAACCAGTTGATTGACACACCCACAAGGGGCTCAAACATCCTGGATCTAGTACTCACCAACATGCGGGACTACTTTACCATCCCCAATGTGTGGCTTTCCCTGGTGAGATCTGACCACAAATCAATCTCATTAGAAGTAAGTATAACATAAGACCCCCCCCCCCACCAACAACTATACTAAAAAACTTCTCCAAGGCCAATTACAACCTCTTATGTGACAGCATAAATAGCTTCATAACCCCTCCCCCTGCTGATGAAACAGACACCTATGCTGAGTTGTACACTGGTGCTTTATATGAGCACCTGTATAATTGTATTGACTCTTCCATACCTGATAGAACCAAAGCAAGATCTTTAAGGTAAAGCAAACCTGCTTAGTGGACAACTGTCATTGATAAGCTATACAATAGGAGTAAGAAATTGCTGCCTAAGAGTAGAAAGGAATGGTCTCAAAACTGGAAACACTCCCTCCTCAACTTAAGCAAATAAGACTCCTAGTGAAGCCCTCCAAAGCTAACTATGAATCCAATTAGCTTCCCTAACTAAGGATAGCCACAAGGCATTCTTTAGTTACATCCATAACCTCAAAGGTAAGGCCCAGAATTGTCTAACCTATAGTTAAGGGTACTACATATACATAAGTTGTGGATATAGCAAACCTGCTGGCTGACAGGTTCAGTGAAAACTTCACTCTCCTGTTCTTGCCACATATACCTCAAAGCATCCCTAACACCTGTCCCCCTCCTAGAATCTCTGAGGAGCAGGTCTTAAATGGCCTCTCCAAGGCTAACAATACAGCCTCTGTTTGACCAGACAACATCCTGGGCTGTGTTCTACATGGGTTAAAACAGGAATTAGCATCACCATTGGGCACACTTTTCATTCACAGCCTAAGCACTGGTTTTGTTCCAGTGGAATTTTAAACAGCTACCATCGTTCCTTTGCACAAAGGGCTGCATCCACAGACCTCAGGAACTACAGACCCATTAGTCTAACCAGCCTTATCTGCAAGGCCATGGAATGAATCATCATGGACCTTATTAAAAAAGATATTTGAAATATCCAAACACTCGACCCCACCCAGTTTGGCTTTGTCAACGGGAGATCATGTCTGTTAAACTTGGTGGACTTCTTCGAGACAGTCACCAAAGCCCTAGACAAGTGCAAATCTGTGCATAAGGCCTATCTAAACTTAGCCAAAGCCTTTGATACAATCTCCCACTCAGGCATCATTGATAAACTCACCCAGCTGGGTATTAACCCATATATTGTCAGGTGCATTGCAAACTGGCACACTGATAGAACTCATACACTCAAAATAGGGGACTCCACCTCCTCCTGCAGTCCCTTAAGCAGTGGTGTTTCACAGGGATCAGTTCTGGGACCCCTACTGGTTGGAATCTACTTCTCTGAAGTACATGCTAAAACTAAAAGACTGCGGCTGACAAACTTTGCTGATGACTGCAAACTGGGAGTGATCATTGAAACCCCTAGCAATGTCAACCTCCTACAAGAAGTTCTTGCACAGACTAATGACTGGTGCCAAAGTCATGGTCTTAATGCAAAAAAATGCATTATTGTCCCCTTCGGCAAGGTTGATGTTCCTGCAAACTACCATATAGGAATGACAAGTGTACTAATTGGTTGTCTGACAGAATAGCTGATGTAAGTCCCTGGAAAGTAATATCTTCCTCATTTTCTCAATATCCAGGAAAGAGATTGTCTAAGTTTTATTTACTGCTGTCCAATCATTATTAACAGTCTGACACAGGAAGCAAACATCAGAGGGAGGAAACAGTTTATGGTAACAAGGGAAATATCACTTGCTGATAATCCAAAGTGGGAATCAGTTAATAATAACAGATATTCAGCTAGTCATTTTCTTTTATTTTTTTAATAGTAGATGTTTTATTAATAACCTTCCAGTGTAATTATATACCTAGTAGTCCACATTTATGGTGCACCAGTTTTTTATCCTGGTGAGTGTATCAAATTTACGTTAAGGATTGTAAAGGAATGCTTGTATAGATAAACAACTGGTCCACCACAGAACCAAAATTAACATTTCTCTTCCATTATTAAGCATGTAATTTATTACTGTTATCATCTCTATATTTAATGTCTGCATTACTTTTTTAATCTACAAGTCCATTGTCATGTACTGGCTTCATTGTCCCGATACATGATAATCATCTGTAGTTTTACTGGGAGAGGCAAAGCCTTTAGGGTAGTTCTCCATTTCCTTCTCAGCTCTGGACCCTTGCCTTGCTCTCTTAATTGTTGTACAAAGCCTCCTGTTGAAGTTTAGGCAGATTTACTTTCCCTTATTGCAGAAGTACCCACATGAATCCATCAAATGAGTACTCCCCATTCACACCTGTCTTCAACTTATGCTTGCAATTCATCTGTATATATTTTGATTTAATCCCTCCCAGGAAGGTCTGGTTTATTTCATACAATTAAAGGGATTCTTTCTTTCTTTTTCTCTCTTTTACTATGTATAATTAAAGTATTTGTAAGTCTCTACTCCATTACTGATGTTCTTACTGTGGTCATAAGGCTTTTATTTGCTTCTCTATAAGGGAAGTCTTTGAGTATCATAATGTGTCTATTCAATCTATAACTCACTGTGTGGTTACCCTGCCTTTATAGTAGTGTAATTATTCATAAGTATTACTGTTATAGCCCCCTTTTAGTGTTCTGCCGTATTGGAGGGCCAAAGTTTCCATGTCCTATTGTTCATGCTCCACCCCAGTCATTCTTTGCCATCTCACACATTTCTATCATTTTTAGCATATCTTCTACCTTCCTTTCCTGCTCAAGCTTTCTTTCTGACTCTTCCACTGTTCTGCTAACTGCCTGACTTCCCCAAGTGTTGGGGGTGTTACTTGTTTCCTTTTTCTTATTAGCATTTTCTTGCAGAATGTCATTAGTAATCCTATCATCTGAGTATCTTCTTCCTTAACTTTTTGGGTGTATCCTAACAAATAAAGGTTATTAGACACTGTCTGTCTGCTCTGACTGGTTTCCACATTTTTGTTTGGTTTAGCTGTCCTTGAGTCTTTTTCTTCTTTCTGTATCAATAATGAAGTCTATGCCATGCGGCTATCCCAAAAATTGTAAGCCTTTTAAGGAAAAACTACTTTTCCAACAGGCAGTAATAGTTTGTGGAACTAGCCCCAGACTATTATGTAGGGGTGGTTTAACACTCATACTCTATCAAGCTTTATTAAGCACAACTTTTAAGGATCTTGGTACTACTGTTTCTAATTAGTTTGAAATGAAAATGTAACTTTGGTGGTCTGGAAATATGTTTGTGTATTAAGGTTGATGCTGCATACTATGTCCTCCAACCACAAAGACATTTTATTCCCATTGTTTAAAAGACTGATACAAGTTGTTATGGAATATGTGGCTGGTTTAACTTGGAACATGTCCACAAATTCTTCACTAAACAGATTTTGGATGTCTGAAATTTAAGATATGAAGAAACCCAGAATAAAATAGTTATTTATAGTGTAAGGTGCAGGTATATCGGGGAGAGTTAATCTGGGCCTATAGATGCTCAATTGATATTTTTCTACAAGCATCATTGATAGTTAGTTGTGTTAACCATAAGCATGTTACCAGTAATCAAGTAAGTAAGCAGAAATCAAGAGTAAGGCTAGCTCACTGGAAAATAAATTATTTCAGTGTAGGGTAGGGCAGTGTTGGAACAATATTTCCTATTAGGCATTCAAATACGTGAAGAGCTTTAAGCAAAAAATCATTTATGGCTTGGTGACAAAGTTTAATGCATCTCTAAAGTATTTATAACAAAAGAGACAAAATATATTTTGATACAGGTGCCATATGAACTAGTGCAATACATGCAAGTATTAACTGACATTGACTACATGGGCACAATGAATGAAGGGTCACAGTTAAGCAATAACTTAAATCTGTGTTAACCTGATTTAGCAATACCCTTGTATTTATTTCAATGTTTGTGTCTTTCGGCTTTTCCCGGTTAGGGCTCGCCACAGCGGAACTCCGGTCCACTAATGATTGGTAGTGGATTTTTACGTACCGGGTTACCAGCCCTGACGCACAACCTTCAACGAAGGCATGCCCCATTCACGTATGCCTCCACACAGAAGATGCTCTAGCTGAGAATCGAACGGGACGTCTTTTTATGAGGCAACAACGCTACCGCAGCACCACCACCGCAGTACATCCTTCTATTCATTTCAATATTTTAACAAAATAGAATTCCAGCAGAGAACAGAACCACAGAGTGATTTGCAAGCTTGTATATCAGTTATAGAGTGCCACTTCAAGATTCTGAAGATGAAATACTAAGCAACATCAACATCTAGAGGACAGAGTCTCTGTTCTTTCCTATTACTGCCATATAATACAATACTTAAAACCAAGTAAACCAAGTAGCCAGTGTAGGATTACAGTATACTAAAAAGACAGCTCTAAATACATTTTTTCTTCTATAGAGGTATAGCCATCACAAACAGTAGATAAGTAGATGTATAAATGTGGGTATTTTTTTTTTTATGAGAGAGAAATTTAGCAGTGAATCTCCATTACATCACTGAGAGTTAATAAAGGATTTCCATGAATTGATTGAAATTTCATCTCCTGCCAACCAGTTCCTTGTTATGAAATGTGTCACCTACAAGGATGCTGAGCAAGTTAGAGAATAACCTTTCAATGAGATACTGTGTATAGATATACCTAAAATACAGTGATTCCATTTGCAATCTCCTACTTTTTCAGTAAAAAAAATGCTAAAGCCATTTAATGTAAGAATCCAAATATTTTTACAAGTTTGCAGGCCCAGAAAATACGTACTAGATCTGACATTGCATCATTATTACAAATTAGACAGTGAGGGGAATGTAGCTTACCCACTGCCGTCAAGTTATGTGGAGACAAGTAGGCATTATGGAACAACATCAATTCCTGCTGCATACATTTTGAATATGCCAATATTTCATATGCATTATTGCAGGTTATTGTATCATATGGGGTAGATTCTTAATACAAGGGTATATTGGTATTAGAATAGAAATAAGAATTTATAAAAGATATATACAGAAATTATAGGAAATGCCTGAGTCTGTGTCACAGAGGGACTGAATCCTGTCTACAACCTAGGTGACCTGGGTGGGAGAGAAGTGAAGGAGTGTGGCCCGCTCATCTCTCACAGGGTTGAGAGGGATTAGCATGCACTCAGGTGTATACTGAATTGTGCAATTTCCCTGGTGGGGCTTGGGAATCCACCACTCACGCTGCATGAGGAGAGGCTTGGTTGCTTGGAGGAAATGATGCTTGTGAAAGTGATGGGACATCCTCAAGGGACAGTACATTGCATGCTTCTCCCTATCACCTTGCCTAGTGTGTGCAGCCAGTACCAGTGCAGTGAGAAAAGTCATAAAAACCTCAAAAGGGCTTCCTATTCCACACTTAATGATGTGAAAGTCCCCCCAGTTGGGCAACGAGACATTAGCACTTTTAAAGTACACTTTTATGTTCATTATTCTATGACATGCTGTCTATGCTATTCTAATGTTGTGCCTTTGCAGCCAAAAATGCCATTACTTTGCAATGGAAAAGTTCATAGTCTCCCCAAATAATAATTATGTTGGTGAGTGCTTAGGCAAATTTATCAGGTGGAAGTACAAGTAGCTAGCTTTGGGAGAGATGCCACCCTATGTCCGTCTACAAGACAGCACCTCCCAGTCAACAATTACCCTGGTGATATGGAACAAATGGTCCAACTCACCAGGAGGGGCTGATGATCAACAGATATTGGGGGGAAAAACTGCGAAAAAAACAAGAAGATGCAAAATTAAATTTATCTTTATTGTACTTAAGAAATGGTATAAGCTTGAATGTATCAGTTCTAATGAGGTTTAGCAAAGGATACAATAAGAGTTTGATGAGTCACTGAAACCATTGCTTTATTAGAAATTATTTCATTCTTACCTATTATATGGATCAGAGAAACATCATAAAACATAAGAAATCGTTTGATCATTAATGGTTCATTATTGATAGCAATACTGGAATTACCTAAAAGAAGTTGCTGCAAAAGAACTTCATTGAATAACTTCACTTTTCCAGTAGTCAGTGAATAGAGTTTTATATATTCTGCTAACTGAATGCATTTCTTAGAATTCCTGATAAGAAGAGATATAAAGCTATGCGATATGTTCACAATTTTAATTAGTAACCTCAAACCTTGAATCCATAAGGTAGTATTTTGAGAATTTGCTTCACAGTGACAGGAACTATATAAGAGTGTAATAACTCATAGAAACAATACAGCAAAAATGATAATTATATTCAATCTAGCAATGTTTTTCAAAAAGTTACTATCTCCAAGTACTTTTTATGAGCTACTAAATAAGAATAAATCTCACAGAGTAAAACTGGGTATTGGTTTAAAATGCATTCATTTATCCCCTGTAAAGTGAACCATAACTATTTTACAATTTTTTGTTATCCAGTGACATCTGCTGTTTGATGTTACTTGCTCCACAGTTATTAGTGATGTGCTTCATGGGTCTAAATCTTATTCTACCTGAGAAATAGTAAGAAGCAAGCAGAAGAAATTGTTTTCTAACTTTTAAGCCAGGTCTGCACAAACCACCAACTGTTTCATATCACTAACTTCCAGTCTGACTGACAGAACTAGACTCAGAGCTACTCTTCATGTCCAACAGGCTGCCCAGGAGCTTCACATGCAGGCAGCTCAGAAAATCAAGCAAATGACTCTTGAGTACATATTGAGATGCCATAACCACTACTGCAACTATTTTACAATTTTTTGTTATCCAGTGACATCTGCTGTTTGGTGTTACTTGCTCCACAGTTATTAGTGATGTGCTTCATGGGTCTAAATCTTATTCTACCTGAGAAATAGTAAGAAGCAAGCAGAAGAAATTGTTTTCTAACTTTTAAGCCAGGTCTGCACAAACCACCAACTGTTTCATATCACTAACTTCCAGTCTGACTGACAGAACTAGACTCAGAGCTACTCTTCATGTCCAACAGGCTGCCCAGGAGCTTCACATGCAGGCAGCTCAGAAAATCAAGCAAATGACTCTTGAGTACATATTGAGATGCCATAACCACTACTGCAACTAATTTAAGACAGGCAATGAATGAGTGAATAAGAGTTACACTAACTACTGGGTGACATACCTCTCAACTTCTTACAGCAAGAAATCTGGACAAAGTCATTAATAAAAGTGGAACAAAGGCCCACAAATAGGGACAATTTTTAATATTGCACTTACAAACTTAGAAAGGTGATGGAATAACAGGTTTTACTTTAGCCTGAATTTTTTGAAGGGTGGGAAGTCTTAAACCCAAATGCCTGTCATTATGTTCTAACTTCAGTCTAATGATCTGCCACTAATTTGCCCGAAAACCACAATTTATGAAAAGCAGACCACAAATATGAGGCAAAAATCTGGACATTGTGTAAAAATCTGTACAGCTGAGAGGTATGCGTGTGACAATGATTGTAATCATGCAGCTTTGTCTTCTCAGTGCATCAGTGCAGTAGTATGATGTTAGGAGTGACTGTCTTGTCCTGAGTCTTCTCAGGTTAGTGTCTCTTCATACACAAGCAATGCATGTACAATGCACTTCACTGACCACAATTAAACATGGAAAGATATGAAGGACCATCACAGAAAAAGAAGTTGTTTACCCTGTACAAAAACTAGGAACAGTGAATATAGCTGATTGGTTCTTTCATTTTACCTTACCAGCATCATCAGATAAATATAAACTTAGGTGATATGTATATTTCAAGATGCTTTCAGTGACCACCAAATCTATCCCCTCAGGCTGCCTTGAGTCTGAGTATAGTTGCACTTACCCACAATCTAAATACAAACCCACTGGCGTTTACCTTTATGCAAATAAACCTTCCCCTGTTTCTAACAATTTATTATCATCCAACAACATCCACCCCAACCCAGCCCATCTAGCCCAATCACAACAAACACCTGTCTCACTAAACATCTCTCTATCTTTGCTATTAACATATAAAGGCTACCTAATAAAGTTACAGTACTACACTCCTAGATCACCCACCAATCACCACACATCCTGGCCCTATCTGAAACTTAGCTAAAACCACATATTTCTAACACTGAAATACTACCTCCCCACTACAGCATCTATCACCAAGATAGAACCACTAAAAAAGGTAGCAGTGTCACAATTATGTATTCTGAACACCTTAACCTATCCTCCCTGCCAATATGTTTGCCTAACTTTCAACTAGCTGAACTACTATTTCTAGAGTAGACTGTCACCTCAACCCCCATAAGAAATTTGCCATTGCCTCTATCCATATCCCACCTGGAAACAACATTCCCATCCTTGAATCTATTCTTGCATGGATTTCATTTAATATCCCTTATGAGACCTTACCACTAGGTGACGTAAATATCGACTGACAGAAACTACCGTCTACCTCTCCCTCTCTTCAAATCAGCCTACACAGCTTCCATCAACTTATCACAACTCATACCTGCTTCAACAACAATACCCAAGGTACCACCTTAGACTGGATTCATACCTCTGACCCACCCTATATCATGACCCCAGAGTCCTGCCCAACTCCCTAAGTGACCACCTCCCTATCCAAGTCCAATGTTACTCTTCCCAAAACCTAAATTCCACCATTTTAGAGGGTGTTACAAGCTTTCTTCTTTCAATCCTGAAACCTTCAATAACAGGCTCACTTCCATAAACTGGGGCTTCCTTAAGCACCTCTATCTTAATGAAGCCGTTCTACACTTTAATCACATTTTTCTTGATATACTTGACTCTTTACCTCCTCTTAGAAATGTGATAATCAAAGCCAACTACTCACCTTGGCTCACCAAAAACATCCTATCTCATGAAAGAAAGAGACACAAATTGGAAAAAATGGCTCAAAACTAAATTGGCAACATTCCTACAAAAATATAAAGAACTAAGAAATCTAGCAAAAACAGCAATTAACAAAGACAAGAAAACTTACTTTTATAATCCCCAATTCTCCCAAAAGTCTAACCCAAATAAATTCTGGCATACCATCAATGTTGTTGTGTCTTTCGGCTTTTCCTGGTTAGGGGTCGCCATAGCGGAGCTCCGATCCGTTAATGATTGTCAGTAGATTTTTACGTACTGGCTTGCCGGATCTAACGCACAACCTTCAATGAAGGAATGCCCATTCATGCATGTCGCTACACAGAAGATGCTCTAACTGAGAATCGAATGGGCAACATCTAACTGTGAGGCGACAACGCTACCGCAGCACCACCACCGCAGTACCTGGTATACCATCAATAAAATCTTAAATCCAGGTCAACCTATCACCCCCAACCGCTACCCTAATAATTCTCCCTTAGAAACTGCCACCTTACTTAATACCCACTTCATCGATTCTATTCAAAAACTTACCCAACCCTCTCAAAGCCATAACCACCCTCACACCACTCACTACACATGCAGCACAACCCCTTTCTCTCTTAATCCCCATCTCCACAGCCTACATCAAGTCATTTCTACTAAAACTGAAACCTTGTTCTCCTTCTACCGATAACCTCCCTCCCCTCTTTCTTAAACTCTCTGTTCATTCCGTAGCCTATCCTGTCTCTATCCTAGTATGCAAGAGTCTACTGTCCTTGACATCTTGAAATCTTTCTACACCATTCCACTTCACAAAGGAGGGAACTCCACTGAGCCCTCTAACTACAGACCCATTGCCATCCTATCTCCTCTATCCAGAATCCTCAAAAAATGTATTCACAATCAACATGGCTTTAGGCCACACCACAGCACCTCCACTGCCCTCCTATCCTTCACTCACACTTTTGCTGAAGCCAGGGACAAAAACCTCCTTGTGTCTTACCTCTTTCTCAATCCCTTTAAAGCTTTTGATACTATTTCCCATTCCAAGCTACTTACTAAGCTTACTGACCTTAATCTCTCCCCCTCTACTATTCACTAGTTCTCAAGATATCTATCAAATAGGCTCCAGTCTGTCAGATGGCAATCTGCTTGCTCCTCTTTCCTACCTGTCCAAACTGGTGTCCCTCAATGCTCAGTCCTTGGCCCCCTCCTATTCAACATCTTCACCAATCATCTTTACTCCTCCTGCAACACCTCCTTTCTCATACAGCATGCTGATGACTCTACTCTTATCTATTGTGCTGACAACATCCCTAAACTTCTTTCTATCACCCAAAACTCCTTCTCATCTGTGAAAAAATTGCTCACAGAGCATCAACTTATACTCAACCCCAAAAAACTAAGCTCCTACTATTTCTCCCCAAAACTCTCTACCACCTTAAATCCACTTTTACTATTTCTTTGCTAGATAACACTCTCATCAAAGCTGAGCCTCACACTAAGTTACTGGGTACAATAACTGATGACCAACTCAAATTCACCATCCATATCCAACACTGTATAAAAAAAAACTAACATGAAACTGGGTCTTCTCTACAGGAATAAGGAATTTCTTTCTCCCAACTCCAAACCCACCCTTGTCCAAGCCTATCTCCTTTCATGTCTCCTCTATGCCTCCCCATCCTAACTCACCTCCAGTCAAACCTTCTCTTCAAACCAGAACAAGCTTGCAATAACATAGCCAGATTCGCCAGTAACCAGCCTTATAATTCCCATCATTGCCTTGCCCTGAAACAGCTTCAATGGCTAGAATTCCCCCAGCTCTTACTACTTGCCCAGCTGCAGCTCACACACTCCCTACTCAACAAACCGCTAGCCTTCCCGTTACTCTCTACCTTAGTATCCCCTTATACCCCAACCCAGTCTCTTCGTAGTTCTGACCAGCACCTTCTAGACATCTATAAACCCAACAAAATTTATGGTAAACTCCTCTATAAACACTCTGTGTCCCTTGCGTGGAATAGGCTACCACCTCACATTCGTAGCACCACTAGTTCCAGCTGCTTTAAAACTAAAGTCAAGCACTACTTTCTGAACTCAAAAGCCTGTCCTTGCCTAAATACTTCATAATCTGCATTTTCCTTTCTTTTTCTTTTCACTGCCTGTCTACATCTAATAAGTCAATGACTAATCTGCTCACTAGACACTTACTACATTATGCTACTTGGGAAAGATATGTCATTATTGTAAATACTTAAATGTACTAGTTGTATTTACTTCATTTTGTTTTATTTTTATTACAGTTATTGGTTATTGATTTCCCCTGATTACTGTATGTGTAATTTTTGCTTATGGTGTATTGATGCACTGTTTTTCTTGGGTTTTGTATATTGCTGCTATGTTATCTTTTTATGTTTGTAATGCTGGAGCTTTTCTCCTTGGGTCTTCACTGAAAACAGGCCATTGGCTCAGTTGGACTAACCCAGTTAACAAATGTCAAATAAATAAATAATGTTCGCAGTTAACACCACAGGAGAAAAACCCATTTCATTATGTCTCACAGCAGACCATCAAATTTCTATCACCAAGATTTCTACAAGTCTCTATGAAGTATACGCTCCTTCTGTGAAATGTATTTGCCTTTTCACAGCAAGCAAAGAGAATACCTCTCAGTTGTCCTGATTTGACAGAATGTCCCTAAATTTATTTTGTATTTTAACCCTGACCCTTACAACATTTTTGATTTCTGGGGAAATCACTGAGGATTATAGTCAGAATGTCAAACTTTCTGTTGTTAAGAAAATGCATGTTGAGGTATAACATGTTCTACTAACTGGTTTACATGAATTAGAGTAATACTTAAACATTGCCTCTGACTTTGGACCTTTTAACGCCTATTATTTTTGTCTTTATTCAGAATTCTTAAGCAAATAAGTTAAGAGGTACAGAAAAGAGCATTTCTCTTATTTTTATCATTAAAGTAATTTATAGTGAAATTACATTCCATTAAACTGGTATGCTCACACTCAGCTCAGGTGGATGTAAAAGATCATATGGTACTTGTGTACTTGGCTAAGCACGTTGCCCAATTTCCTAACCATAGTTTTAAATTTATTATTATTGACCAAGTTCAGAAAAATGTTAGAGGTGGACCTGATGTTCTTAAACTCGATGAATTAGAATTATCCTGGCAAATCATGCTGAATGCTTATAGTTTACCAGGTTTAAATGAAGGATGTATTATTAACAGTATTTTAAAATTAAAAAGTTTAAAACGTTGATACTATACAAATTTACAATATTTTAGTATAGTTAATGTTTTAGTATTGTATTATATTCAAAGTTTTTAAGGATTTGTTAAATAGTTTTGCATTTTTGAATTCTGTTCAAGAGGGTGGTGACGATTTTAATGAGTTGTTTTACTCAATACCTGATTGGTTATCTTGATCTATTTAAATGAATCTGTGTGCTTTTTACTTTGTCTGATGAAGTTTGTGTTGTATCATAAGCGAAAAGCGCTTTACATTATTTACGTTTGTGCCTCTTTATTTCTGCCCAGTTGGATTACACAGTTTATCATCTGGTACTTATCAAAAAAGTAGGGAAAGCTCTCAAATAACCTGACCAAATTTAACCTAATCAGTATGACTATCACCTCATGTCTCCCCTGAAAAGAAACCATCAGCCTAGTGAGACTAACCTGGTCAACAAAGCATAAATAAAGATTGTATTACCTGCATCTTTCCTTTAAACTATTCACCTTTAAGGCCTGGAAGGTAAGGCTGATGTTATTGGCTGTGATTGGCTATTTCTCCATCTTAGCTCCTGTAGCACCCCTACAGTCAGGCAGACAGTTGAAGTCACCACAACTAATGTAAGGTGCTGTCTTACTGTACTGTGAGACACTGCAAAACAATCCCAGCAATACTCACTGGGTTGCAGAGACATACCTGGGATCTGGTGAGGGGGCAGCCACCTCAGGAACAAAATGTTACGGAGACACAATCCGCAGATTATATATAGTTTTGCGCAATCGGCATTGCAAAATGAATTTTGGTATTGCATTTGCTTCCCATGTGTGGCATAAACTAACTACAGTTTAAAATGAAAGAAGACCTTGTTTTTTTCTTTTCTCTTGCTCATCAAGTCACTGGGAAACCTTTTTTGTAGGTCTTCCACTTAAAGCTGTTAGGTTTCATATTGGGAGACAACACTAGATGACAGAATAGCTAGCTGCATCTTTGTTGGGTGGTGAATGCAACTTTTTGGAGGACAGAATGTTTGATCTGAAAAATAACAGTGCGGGTATGTGTTGTCTTAACTTGGATAATCTAACATGAACTCCAAAGCAATGACTATATATGGCATGTTTGGTGTGCATAGAAAAGTTTTATACTGGGTTTGATTCCCTCAGTTTCCACTTGCATACTGTGTGAGACTATGCAAATCTCTTAACCCAACTCCATCTGGATCAGTAGTGAAAAACGGTATTGGTGCACAATGAATTTATCCACTCAATAAATGGTAAAAAAAAAAGTCTTCAGCACAATTTTGCTTTATTTTATTTAAAGGTCAAAATGACCAGTTAAAATGAAGAACTGCCTGGCTATCAGACTGATGTGATTTAACTTCAGCAACAACTCTGCAGATGCAAACGTCAAGTCCTCTGAGACTAGTTGATCAGGTTCTAACTGCCCAATGACAGCTGGATGAATTTGCATTACACTGTAGGTTGCCCATATACAGGTACAACATTATACAGCTTGTGTGAGATCACTGTCCTCTGATAGTCCATTCTGACTTTAGCCTTTATCCATTAAATTCTACTACTGTGGCCATGTTTGAGTACACAACGTTTAAGTACTCCAAAGTAAATCTCGTTATATGATGTCAAAAATATTTGAAAATTTCCAAGTCCTGCAAAAAATTAATTATGTGTAAAAGTTTACTACAGACTAGTTCATACAAGTCATCTGGCTGGACATAAACTTGTAATGCCATGAAACTATATTTTTATTGACTTTACAATAAATATGGGTAACATAACATTTGAGAAAAAATCAAATGTCTGTGACCTGCAGATAATTAACACTGAACAAGGAATATTTAACATGATCATGAAGAAGCTACCCCATGTTGAATGCACACTGAGAAAAGTTTACCTGCAACCACACTTCAGGTTAATGGATTACTAAAACAAATGCAACTTGCAATAATGTGGTGATGGACAGATTGCTCTGTGCTACGATTATAGGAGAAATCTTAGTTGCTAATTTGTAAGCCAAACTAATGGTATTTATCCAGACTCTAGTCCATTTTCCAAGCAATGGTTCAGTCTTAAAGAAATATGAACAAAGTAAAACTTGCACTTAACCCAATATGCAGGGTTATCAAGGACAGTAGTGATGTGTAATATTTAATTTGTATCTTTCGGTAGAACATGATGTATCCCATGAGTTCACACTGATGTGTAACATATAGTCTGATGCTAACATTCTAACTAATAGAAGTTTGATTATTGACTACTCAGTTGTTACAAATATGAGGCTTTATGAAAGGCCCAAGGAGATTTGGCTAATTTATAAACATGTTGGAGTCTTGCTTTATTACCTTTATTAGGGAAGCAGAGATACAGTAAATGTAATTTCTTTCTTTGCTGTTAAACCAAAATCATTTAACTGTGCAGAAAGGTTACTTATTTGCTGTGGCTAAAATGTAAAGTTACTAAAAGCACCAGGGATAAGAACTCTATATTTTCAGAAGCTACAAAAAATGTCTAAACTTCACTAGCAAGAGTTTTATATACTCGTACCTTTCAACTATACCTTTTTTTGAAAAACAGTTCCTTAGTTTGCTTCAGAAAACTTTGATGTCCCGCAGTAGAAGCCTTGTCACACATTTATTAAGATTTCTAGACAAAAAATTAGTTTAATGATACTAAATTATGTTGTTTCACTAACACAACATATTTTAAGGACAAAACACACCATTTTAATAATGGATTGTCTTGGGGGCTAGTTGTTAAAAGCTGTTGCACATTTTGTTCCACATTTTGACAGGCACTGTTCCTCATTTTGGAAACCGAAAGTTGAGAGCTATGCATATGCTGCTTTAAAAATGTTTTACATGTTTTAACTAAGGGCCAGATTCACGAAGGCTTGCACAGAGTCCAAGAGTAGAGTAAGACTCCATGCAGCTAACATGTCCGCCGAGCGATCCAGGAACAGCCAGTAGGGGGCGTGCAAGAGAGGTCCTAAAACGACTCTTACATGGACAGGGCTAGGATATGCAAATTACCTCAATTGCTGGCGAAAGCTATGCAAATGAGGTAAATTTGTGATCCAGGAAACCTGAACCTGTCCGAGTAAGAGTAGTGTTATTTGCAGAAATGTACTCCGTTGACAACTGAGTACCGTTTTGCAAATAGCAAAACGGAGCCGCAACAGCTCCAAAAAAAGGATGCATCCAGTTGAGGAAACATGCCAATGGCCAAAAATATGGCCATTGGCAATGTTCCCCGTTGGAAAATAAAAAAAAAAAAAAAATTTTTTATCCCGATCTCCAAAGTTTAAGCGTAGTGCAGTGCCGCGCAAATGTGCTGAGCTCTAAAAACCAGAAAACCAATGATTAAAAGCCACAAATATGGATTTTATTGTAATTCTTAATTTACAATGCAAGGGAATGGCAGTCTGAAGACAACATGGCTACCGAGTAGAGGTTGCTAAGGGGGGAAGCTCAGTCTAAGCGATGTAACCAAGCATTAGTAGACAATCCTATGCAAATGAGGGTAAGGATAGTGGATCCCAAGTTTACATAGCAAATGAGCACAGTCAGTGGCGTGTAGGAGTAGGATAAGGGGAGTATCAGAGTAGAAGATAAGTGACATCACGAGGGGGGTATGTATGAAAGAATGTAAGCTCACTGGAGCAGAGTGGCATGTGTTTGCTGTCAGTTACTCATCACTGGAAGAGGTGTGTCAACAGGTATCCTAGCTAAAGGCAAGAAATTGAAGGTGTATGCCATGGATAACACTAAAGTTTCTTGTTTTAGTGCTTGCAATGTGTTTGCGGGTGGGTACGCACCTGTATATCTGAGTAAGACTGTGTACGTGCATGTGCGCCTGTGTGCACGCGTTTAAGCTGGAGTAAGCATGTCTAAGGTTGTTGAAATGTGTGTAAGTGCGTATGCACCTGTGTGCGTGCGTTTAAGCAAGAATAAGCAAGTTTTAGTCCATGTAAGCATGTGTGCACGTGTGTGAGTTGGTGTGCCCGTGTTTGCGCTTGTGTGCGCGGCGCTGCCCCCCCCCATGGAAACAGAAAGGGAAAAGGAAGCACAATAAATAGTAGGAAGTTAACCAGGGAGAACTAGCAGAGCTAGCAGGTGAAAACAATCAGAATCAGGCAATTACACAGGCAGTACAGTAGCCCAGCCCAGCACTTAAAACTCTGCAAACAACTTTCCACCATGTTTTCCTCAGAGACACTGCAACACTGCAGTAAACTAAGAGAAGTAAAAACTTAAAAAGCTTTACTGAGACAAAAAAATGTTAGGGGCTGCCATTGCTGTTATAAGGCAACATATGCAACATGCTGAGGGTGGTGACAATGCGAATGCTGCTGGACAACCCACAGTGAGTAGACAGAGCAGAGTGTACAGGCCCAGGGTAACCTACCAGGGGCTACATGAGCTGGAGATAGTGGAGCACTATAGAGTGGACAGAGACCTCATGCAGCAAATTGTTGAGCTGTGCAGGCCACACCTCACACACAGAACCAACAGAGGGGAACCCATCCCAGTGGAAACCAAGGTATGTGTTGGCCTAAGAATATAAGCAACAAGTACCTTCCAAAGACCAACTGGTGATATGATGGGGATATCACAGGCATCAGCATCCAGGGTACTGCACCAGTTCCTGGATGCCATGCCAGCACATGTCAGTGATCATGTATATTTCCCCAATTCCCATGAGGTATTGTCCAGCAATATGCGTCTTTTCCAGCAAATAGCAGAATACCCTGAGGTAGTGGGTGCAATAGACTGCACGCACATATGCATCAAAGCACCAGCCGGTGAGTGGGGTAGGGTCTACTTTAACTGCAAGGGCTTCCCTTCCATCAACTGCCAGGTCGTGTGTGATGCCGAGGGCATAATACTGAATGTGTGTGCTGGCTGCCCTGGAAGCTACCATGATTCCCATATCTGGCACCTGACACAGCTGTACCAGACATTTGCCAATGGGGACATCCCTCATGGTCACCTAGTGGGGGATGCTGGATATGCACTGGAGCCATGGCTGATGACACCCATCAGAAATGCACACACACCTGAACAGGAATGCCATAATGAGGCACACGCACAAACACGAAATGTAATCAAGCGTGTGTTTGGGCTACTCAAGTCATGGTTCCGGTGCCTGGACACATTTGGTGGAGCCTTGCAGTACTCACCAACTACATGTACCCAAATCATCATGGTATGTGCTATGCTACATAATATGATCCTGCGAAAACAGCTGCAGCAGGAGCAGCATAGGCCCGGGCCAAACAGCCCCCCCACCATTGCCAAGGCCATCACAGGCAGAGCGTGACTCTAAGGAGGAACAACCTGAGCCTGCCCCAGTAGGCAGAAGGAGGCATGCCCAGTATGCTTTGGCCTTGGCAAAGAGGCAATGCATAGCACATACACTGGCTCAGTAGGAACCCTGGAAATGATACCTCTCTCTGACTCGCACATATAGTAAAAGGGATGCCTAACTTGACACTCCCTGTTTTCAAACATGTATAGGGAGTGTAGTATGTGCATCCGACATAGGCAGCCCTGCAGCACCACCTGAGGCATGATTGCCATGTGTTAAGCAATATAAAGCAGTGCTAAACAGCCTTTACCACTATTTAGTATATGTAAACAAAATTGCACACACTAACTAGCACAACTTCGGTCAATGTTGAGCAATATTGGGCAACGTTTAGCAATGCTGGTTAACGTTGAGCAATGTTGGGCAAGCTTGGTCAAGGTTGGGCATAGTTGAGCAAAAGCAGGTAAACATGCTCATATTTGCTTTACTGGTCCTTAAGCAGTCTTGTCTGCCCAGTATGAAAATATAAAGCAGTGACAGGCCTCAAACCCAGGATACTGTGTACTATAGTCATAGTACTGAACCACTAAACCATGACAGTATTTCACTGGTCAGCCTGTATGAAGAAATGTTGATAAGTCTATGCAAAGTATCTCATGGAAACCCTGCAGGCACAGCATAATCCCTGTTGAGTTATGACACAAAGGTGAGCCCTGCAGTAATAATATAACCTGATTTTCAACACACATATAGTATAAATGTTAATATTGAACATGTTCACACACGTTAACAAATGTAGTGGACTTCAGACAGCAACATACTGAAAGGTCACACTGGGCATGCTCACACACTTGAATAAATGAGACAAATGTCAGGCAACAAAACACTGAAAGGCCAAACCGGGCATGCTCACACACTTAGGCCATGTCTGAGTACAGCAGTGGGCCACACATATATGGCAGTTGCATGTGTTAACCCAGGAACCTCTCACTATTCACCAATCCACCTTGTGCACACAGTTATATGACAACAGACACATATATAATATATTGGAACCCTGTCATAATCAAATATGTACTACAGATACTTAGGTTGTTCATAGAAAGTGGGAAAGCAAAGAAGATAAAAAACCTGCAATCAGTATCATCAATAAACAATGTGCACTCCAAACATTACCATAGGTTCATAGGTTGATAGGTTGATAATAGGCTATCTGCCCTAAGGCATTTATAAGCTTAGCCAGAGTGTGTTTGTCTTTTGCCACCCTTTTAGATTAGTAGACTGTGCCTGTGAGTAGTAGGTCACACAAGATAGCCCTGTTACGGTTAGTTTATTGTGCCTCTGTCTAGCAGGGACCCAGAAGAGATCCCAGGGGTACACTTAGGATCACCCATCCACTAGTCAAGATTTCTCCTGAAGAGGGTCAGTGAGGGGCTCTGCCTAACATGGATTGGGATTTTGTTCCAGAGTGAGGGGAACCTCTGGGATATGAATCTGTCCCTCCAGCATGTCCTATTTTTTCTGTGCTGAGGTTTAAATCCCTGGAGTGTGTAGCTCTAAGGGATTCAGATATCCTGAGGTGGAGCATGTCCATTAATTCTGGGTTGGACGTGGCTTTATACGTCAGGCACAGATCGCATCCGAGTAGGTGTTAAGCAACTAAGTAGAGCTGGAGTTACTTTAGCTGAACTGCATACAGCATCTGTGTGAGTCCCTTGATCCACTTGGTGAGGTACTTTTTGGGTCATTACAGTTGCTGCAGGTGTCAGGTAAGGTACATCCCAAATGGGGCATTGTATGCAATCATGGGCCTGATGAGTATAGGGGCACAATGACCTCTCTTGATCTAGATGTGAAACCTTTTGGGATAAGGTGGGCTATATAGAAGGTCTTTCTAACCACTTTGACAACGTGATTGTCAAAGGCGAGATTACTATCTACTCGGGTCCCCAAATCCCTAATTACTTCTTCTGTACTTAATGGATTATCACCTATGTGGTAATGTGTGGGCACTTTGTTATTCCCAAAGGGGATGACTATGCATTTTATGGCATTTAGCTTTAGGCCATGGCTCTGTCACCAGTCATCCATCTCTGTGAGACCCTCTTGGAGGATGCTTGTGTCAGCTGGAGAGTCGATTATGGCACCCAGTTTACAGTCATCTGCAAACTTGGTCAGCCATAGTCCTCCTGTGTTAGCCTGTACATCAGAGAAATATATACTGAACAAGAGAGGTCCCAGGACTGAGCCTTGTGGGTCATCACTTGTAACTGGTGTAGAGTCAGACATGGCACCTGCAATTCTGACCATGTGGGTGCTATCCATTCCTCTCAACCTGGAGACATCAAAAATCTGGACAAGGCCCATGAAAAATAGGTACAAATCGGTATGCTGATTATCATCTAATTTGCATACATAATTATGTAACCCCACTTCGATGGAATTGTGGGATACCAGCTTTCAAAAGCAAACTGAAGAACAACCAACCAAAATATGGCACCAGATTCCAATGTCCTATTACCTGGCTATTTCGCTCCATTTACCATAAACACTAATGTGTGCATACTGCTTTACTTCTACAATCAATGATTATTTGGATTTTATTTTAACATTTTGCAGCACATCAATGTACAAGCACTAACAGACATCTGATAAACAAAGCAATACTGTCTCACAATGAAAACAGACTTGGCATTAAAACTTTTCTGCCCTTGAAACTCACATTCATTGAAACAGCATTGAAACCCACACCACATACAAAGAAAATGCATCTGGCCAGTGGTGGATAAAGATTACCTTTGGGCTGTTTTCAAATCATTGGCCCGTTGCACACAAAACAAGAAACATACATGTGTTCTTTTCTTTGATACACCTTCCTGAATTTAAGTTATATTCCTTGTATAATACAGCACACTTGTTAGAGTGCATTTTAAATTTATTGTTTGAATGAACATTTTTCCAATAGGCTGTACTATAGGCAATGAAACAAAATGCATGAACCAGTAATTACAAAACTGCCCCAATTCAGAACATTTCTATCATAAAAGTCTACTTCCACACCCAAACTATTAACAGAATAACAGTAGTGTAAGCCATAGGCATCTTGCAGAGCTTCTCGCACTTATTTTCAAATAATGTTTTTTTTTTTGGGGGGGGGGCAAAAGGTCAAAAACCAGGGACACATTTTAAATATTGCTTGTATAATTTTGGAAAGTTGCTAGAATAAAATGTTGTGCTATCACCATGCATGTTACTGACAAGTCTTGAAACCAGAACCCTATATACTACAGTCAGTGCAACATACCACTATGCTAAATCAGCAGTTTGAAAAATAGGAAGACTGAAACTTAATGGCTATCATTTAGTGAATTCAGTTCTCACTTCTCACTATAGATCTCAGCCTCTTAGCACAAAAAAACCTGGACAAACAACAAAGCCCATAATGGGGGGATATAAATTGTGTTCTCACTTCTCACCATAGCTCTCAACTCTTAGCACAAGAAAATCTGGGCAAAGCTCAGAAATAGTAGTGGCTAGGGACTTAAGGCTCCTTTTACCCTGTACTAAAGCTATAGGGTTTGAGCCCAAATACCTCTAGCCACCAGGTGTTATTACATTGGGGGCATTTTCTCTCTCCCCCACACACACACACACACACACACACACACACACACACACACACACACACACACTCTCACACACACACACACACACACACACACACACACACACACACACACACACACACACACACACACACACATACAATATGGATGTATTTGTTTTATTTTTAAAACTAAGCAGCTCAAATAAACTTTTTCTTTTTTTTTTCTCATGTTCTAATGAGAAGATACATTTTGAAAAGCTTTTTGTTATGCATAAAGATTATAAGGGGCACCAACTGTGTGAAATGCATTACAACAGTTTCCTTAGAGCTATTCTCAGCCCTCTGCCGTAAACATCAATGACAGGGCTTAAAAAATCAGGGACAGATGAACACTGTTGTGGACAAATCCTTAAAATAAAAACATTTCTCACTGACTGAAAATTATTTGCATATGATAGAATGCTTTCTGGAATCATTAATTTTCCTTGGCAGAAACATATGTATTTAAGAACAGATGGCAGTTTTTCATGCAGATGTGGAATTAATCAATAACCTTTGGCTAGGTCCAAAGTGATGAATAACATAGACCTGACCACTTTTCAGCCAGTTCATTCATCAGGGTATGGGGTAAGAATGCAATTTAGATATGCTATTTCACTGTCTGAAGTCACTACAAAACCTTGGTGACCACTACAATGAGATTGTGTCACTTGCTTTGTGATTCTTCTGTCATCCTATATTTTAGGCACCTCCTCTCTAACTGCTTGGTATTGCTATTCTGGTATTGTGATACAGTTGCAAATTTACCTTCTCACCAGGTTTGGTTCCTATGTTGTGTTGAATTAAACTGTTTAGGGCCAGATTCATTAATGTCTACACTAAGTGTACACGATCTATAGTCAAGAACATCCCTACCACATTTTTTGGGCTTTTCAGTCAGTTAAAAACATTACACTAAGTGTACACGTAGTCTGCACTTTGTGGTGACCTTTATGAATCCCCATTGATATTTAAAGCTGCAAGAAAATCAGTAGGAAAACTAAAATTAGGAGGAAGAAGGTGTGAGTTACACTTGTGTTGCTTGTTCACTCAGATTGAAGAATCCCGGGGACTTATCTTTTTTCCCTGCAGTATTGGTAATATCTAATCTTGACTTTAAGACATAATTGTGGGGGGGGGGGTCCTTAACATCTTACACAAACATTTTTATTAGAAAAACCTCAGTTCTAGTCTAAGGATTCTGTACATTTAAGGGATATAACTGTTCTGATTTTCTTTTTTCTTTTCCTGACTGACTGGCTTTCTAATCTATGTAACCACAAATAGGATGGACAGACTGATGTACCAAAAACCCTTTATTTAAAACAAAAAAGAAGACTTCCCTAGCACTTCAGCTCAATAGCCTTAAAATATGATTTAAATTATATAAAATGGATTTAATTAATTTTAATTGTTTAATGATTTAATTGGATGGTTTTGTATATTTAAGTGAGTGTATTTGAGTGAAATAATGTGCTCTACAAAGGCTATTGAGCCGAGGCGCTAGAGAAGTTTTCTTTTTTGTTTCAAATAAAGACTTTTTGGGACATCAGTCTGTCCATCCTGTTTGTGGTTACATATAAGTGGAGTTTCACTGTGGTTGCTGCTGGCTTTCAAATCTATTTCATTTACTTTTTACAATATCAAAAGGTCCCTGCACTTTTCAAGGAACTTGTTTTCTGCAGTTGTTACTTAGCATAAAAAATTTCTCTCCTGGTTTGAATTCTTAGAAAGAATTTTTTTCCAACTTTTTTAATTGCATTTTATTGCATTTTCAGATTTAAATGTTAACAATGATGACAAAAAAAAAAACTATACAATGAAAGAAAATGAAAAACATTATACAGACATTTAACATAAATTGTCTATATCATCCTGTCATGACAAAAGAAAACAGAACTGGTTATCTACTGTATAGTAAATGACATTAGTCAACACAATAAGACATTTATCTAAATAAACTGAGGTAATATAGACATAATATTAGGAAACAAAAGGTGACCAGTAGATAATGATAATATAAGACGTAAATTAAACCTTTGAACTCAACTATTTACAACTGTACAAATAGTGCCACTAATAGCTGAGAGATAAACGTTTACTAATCATATGTTATTTTACAATGAATTATGCTGCTTAGAAATTTTATTCCAAAGTTATTAGAGAGAGAGTCTTCCATACCAAATAATGCGGGTAATTACGTAGTTATAACACAGATATTTATTATTCTAATATGTGGTCTAAGATATTTTTCCATATTTTTAGGAATTGTATTTGTTTCTTGTTATCATTAATCATGAGTTTGTGTGAGATTATGCAAGTGCGGGCCATATTCGTAAATTCTCCCCAGTTTAATTTAGATCTGTCTATCCAGTTTTGATAGAGAGAAGAATTTTTGTTATATTCTCTTTTGTGTCAACTGTGCTCTCTCCATGCATTCCTTTACTATAAGCATTACAGTACTTTGCCTGCCTTGCAGGTCTTTACAGTCCTCTATCCATTTTTAAGGGGATATTTTCCTCTTCTTATGTTTTTGATGCATTTAATAAGTCCTAGGAATGTCTGCCCTATTGTTCAAACAGTGCAACTCTAGAAGAGATTTAGGGTGTTTCCCTTAAAGAAAAGAGAAGATACTGAATGAGTTTGTCAGTTTTTAACATCTAGTTCTGTAACCATTTCCAATCTAGACTTCAAAGTTTTATTAAAGAGCGCAACTGACTCATCTGTCTGAGGGTGGTATTCAAATTTCCTTAGCTGTTTCAGTTAAAAAATAAAAACAACAACAGACTTTTTTGCATTACTGGACATGAATGAGACACCTTAGTCAGTAAGAATTTCTTTGGGAGTTTTTCCTGTAGAAGAAAGCAGTACTAGATCTTAAACCCAGGGTTGGGTGCTGTTCTTTGACATTCTGGGCTAGCTGCATAAAAATCCACATCCTTCACAACACAAGGACAGTGAAATATTTCTAAAATCCTAACTTTTGTCTTACCCATTCCTAAATGACCACAAAAAGTGAAGCTATATACCAACTTCATTACAAGTTTTCTAACAGTGTTTGAGACAGATAACTAGCACATATAAAGTTAGGCAGTTGTTTTCTTTGATTTCTTATCCACTCTTGCTATATTCTCTCTGTCTTTACTTAGTGTATGGCTTCCTACTAGTCCTTCTTAAAATTGCCTTGGCTTGTCGGGAAGTCAGCCAGGTCAACATTATTTTCATTAGTATTCTGACATGAAATGGATGCCATGACAGCTTATGTGTTTCCCCTTTATCTTCATCCTCTGTAAAAAGTTGAGCACTAAAGTATTTTTCTTCCACCAGTGGCACTGGTAATTTCTTTTTCACTTCTTTGGTAGTTATTTTACTTTCCTTCCCTTTAGAGTGCTGCTTTTGTTTGGGATTGATTTTCTGCTTTGGTATAGCAGGGAGAAGCTTAAGACTCTGTTCAATTTCCCCTTCTCCTTTTTCTTTGGAACAAGATTGATCAATCTCTTCCTCAGTTGATATATTTATTTTCTTTAGTGTATTCTTAACTATTATGAGTATTTCCCTTTAATTCCCTTTTCTTTTAGTACGAGACTCATCTATCTTTTTTTCATTTTTTTACTTTTGTCCATTAGTGCACTTTTACGTTTCTATACTCATGTATCTTATTACTTCTTTAACAACTAGAATCTTTAGGCAAAACTCAATATCAGGTTTATCTAACCGTTCCACCAAGAGCTAAATCCTAGTGATTTGCATATCTTCTTGTCCCATGACATTTTCTTGCTTGTGGCTATGTATTTCTAGCAACATATATGGTTTCATTTTCCCGCCTATCTTCCATAGCTCTTTGAATTGGGGAAAGTCCTGCTCAATTATCACGTCATGTGTTAAGTTCGGCACTACAGTCATTGGGGATAACACTTTATCTAAAAAGGTCTGTATTTCTACCCGCATTATAGCGTACTCCTTTTGGCTCCATATGCAGATATGATGATACTATAGTTTTCTTTGATTAGTTTTGGACCTACAAACATTCTGCATTAACTAATGTAAACATAGTCCCTGTGCCTAATCACTCAGTTCTTTCCATTCAAAAATGCTGTTCCTTTTTAACAGGTTTAATAGCAGCACTGTGACAAGAAGTAGACTCTACAGTTCTAATAATTACAAATTCAGCATGAGCACATTCCGTGCACATGCTTTCAGATGCAACCTGCTTTCAATATTAATAGTTTTTACAGGTACAATATTCCTGTTAGTAACTGTGCAACATTTTGTTACGTTCCTTTGTCTGTGACTTTTAAAACAAACCAGCACATACAGTAATGTTTTTCTTGTTTTCAGACAAAGTAGTATACTTAAGTGAAGGCTTATTATTAGGGTAAGTCTGGATTAGGGGCTGCAATTTCAGTTAAAGACAGATGCTCTACAGAAACAATTAGCTGTTCAGAAGACTTGTGGTCGCTCTAGGATACCCATTTACTTGTTAAAGAGTGCCGTTTTGCATTTATCTATCACCAAGATTTCTAGAGTTGTGCTTACATTGTTTATAATGAAGGTATAACGCCAACTTCAAAATATACATTACTCAGCGATCTGTGGCCTTACCTTTCTGTGAACACTGAACACCCAGTTGTGAAATTTAAGTAACCGAGCCGCAGATGAAGCTGCAGCGTTAGCTAGAATTTTCTATTTCAGTTTCTCTGGAAATCATATTCAAGGTCCATGCAGGCTTTCAGTGAATCCTGAGCTATATATGAATACATTATCCTGGCCCACTTCCCTTGGGAACACTTTTCTCTAGGCATACATCTTTCAAACAACACAAAACAAACCTCCATGTTATCTTCTTTTCCTAGTTCCTTCAGCACTATATTGGGGTGTAGGTTGAACAGCTGTGTGATTATACTGGGTATTTGTTCTTGGAGGCTGAGCAGTTGCTGTTCAGTGGCTGCATTTCTTTCCTGAAGGGCTGCATTAGATTTCATTTGAATCATTCTATTTCGTAATGTTAAACAGGATACAACAGATACAATTTCAGTACACATAGTAAAACTTCAACAATAAACATCAGTTCAAAGCAACCCTTTTCACTGCCATGGGAATCCCCTTTTCCACAGCAAATTCCTGTATGGTCACAAGTACTTGTACTGCTCACACAGTTTATCAAACAGGTTGGGGAGCCAGTGTTCCAGGACAACTACAAGTCAAGCACTTTATGATGCAATATTTAATTCAGGAGACACTAGATGGGTATAACATAAAATACACATGATCATTCATGAACTCTTAGGTTATTTTCCAAGGTTCATTTCAACAAGCCACAGTTCTTCGTATACTGTCAGGTTACTTTCCAAAGTTCAACTCCACTGTTTTGATATTTCAGAATGTAGAGTGTTTTTCTTCAAGCTGATCACCAAGCAAAACTGTAGTCTTTTCCTTCAAGACCCTCTTTATCCTACAAGCAGAATAATCCCATCACTTTCTCTTTACAGCACAACTTATATTCCTTTCCAGTTTTCTTGGACACCTTTCAGATTTTTTTTTTATTTTGCACACATAGCCCACTGGAGTCTTTTCTTTTGAACCCTATTATCTGAGCACAGATGGTAGAAATGTGATCCCTTGCAGAGGGATATATGTATCCCAAGAGGAACCTGCTCCCAATTCGTTGTCATGGTGAGACTTTCTCTTTCTTGTCTGTCTGCTCTGTATTTCTCAGGAACATTGCAGTTTGTTTCTATGACCCACCCTGTAAATGCAGCCCTTCACAGTATATAAGTAAAAAACACACAATGAAGAACTCAGCTTCCAACAATCAGAGCCATGGGTAAACTTTTACTTAGCTTTATTCTGGTACTTCGGCATTTCGCCTTCAAGGAATATATTATTTCTATTCCTTGAAGGTGAAATGCCGAGATACCAGAATAAAGCTAAGCAAAATTTATCCA
>NC_056727.1:727147639-727200139 GCF_019279795.1 Protopterus annectens | reverse complement strand
TATGCATGTATCATTTAGGTAGAGGAATGCACAATATTTTAATGAATAACGGTAACACTGAATTGTTTAATTTAGGGAAAAATAAGGCAAAAGGGGCCAAACAATCTTTAGAATTAAGCGGCCACCATTGATGTATGCATTCTCATGTGCCACAGCCATAGCTTTTGAATAAATAAAGACAAATCTCAACAGAATCAGGGACAAATACAGAAATAATTAGAGACAATCAGGGATACTTTTTAAAATATTAGGACTGTTAACTTGAGATGTTAACAGAATAAGATAGTGGGCGGGATTTACAAAAGTTTGCATGGAGTACAAGAAGAGTGTAGGAGATCACGGAGGCGATATGTCTGCTGTGTGATCCAGGTACAGCCAGCAGGGGTGTGCACGAGAGATGCTAAAGCTACTCTTGCACGGACAGCGTCATGGTAAGCAAATTACCTCATTTGCTGCTGAAAGCTATGCAAATGAGGTAAATTTGCAATGCAGGAAACACATATCTGTCCATGGAAGATTAATGTTATCTGCAGAAATGTACTCCGTTGGTAACGGAATACGTTCTGAAAATAGCTAAACAGAGCTATGACAGCTCCAAATAAAGGATGCATACAGTTGAGGAAGCATGCCAATGGCCAAATATAAGGTCATTGGCATTTATAAGTGTTTAAAATTATTAAAATCTAACATTTTTCCCTGACCTCCGATGTGTAAGTGTAGCGCAGCACCGCGCAAACATGCGGCGCTTTAAAAAAACAGAAAATAATTTAAAAGTAGCCAAAAATAGGCATTTTCACTAAAAAGCTTATCCTGCCATACAGGTGAATGTCAGGCTGAAGACAACACGGCCACTGAGTACTGGTTGCTAAGGGGGGGAAGCTCATTCTGAGAGATGTAACCATGCATTAGTAGGCAATCCTATGCAAATGAGGATAAGGATAGTGAATCCCAATTTTCCCCAGCATGTGGGCCATGTCCCAAGAGTGTAAGTGTAGGAGTAGGTGAGTAGTAGAGTTGAATATAGGTAACATCATGAGGGGGTGTGTCAGAAAGGCTGTAAGCTTATTGGAGCACAGTGTCTTGTGTTTGCCCTGAGTTGCTCAGGATTGAAAGAGGCATGTCTACAGTTGTCCTTTTTGAAAACCAGAAACCAAAGGTGTACGCTGTGAATATATCTGACATTTCTTGCAAACGTGCACACAGCATGTGCGCTCGTTTGTGCGGCGCTGCCCTGGGTGGAAACAGAAAGGGAAAAGGAAGGAAAAGAAGTAGTAGGAAGTTAACCAAGGAGAACTAGCAGACCTGCTAGGTGAAATATATCAGAATCAGCCAATTACACAGGTAGCAGACTAGCCCAGCCCAGCACTTTAAACTCTGCAAACAGCATTCTTCCCTGTTTTTTCCCAAGAACTCTGCAACACTGCAGTATACAAAGAGGGAAAGCTTAAAAAATTTAAAGTCAGACAAAATGTTAGGGGCTGCTCTTGCTATCATAAACCAACATGTGCAAGGTGCTGAGGGTGGTGATGTTGTGAATGCTGCTGAGCAACCCACAGTGAGGAAATGGAGAAGAGTGTACAGACCCAGGGGAACCTACCAGGGGTTACATGAGCTGGAGATAGTGGAGCGCTATAGGGTGGACAGAGACCTCCTGCAGCAAATTGTTGAGCTGTGCTGGCCACGCCTCACACACAGAACCAACAGAGGGGAACCCATCCCAGTGGATACCAAGGTATGTGTTGGCCTAAGAATACTAGCTACAGGTACCTTCCAGAGACCAACTGGTGATATGATGGGGATTTTACAGGCATCAGCATCCAGGGGACTGCACCAGTTCCTTGATGCCATGTCAGCACATGTCAGTGAGCACATATATTTTCCCAATTCCCATGAGGCATTGGCCAGCAATATGCGTCTTTTCCACCAAATAGCAGAATACCCTGAGGTAGTGGGTGCAATAGACTGCACGCACATACACATCAAAGCACCACCCAGTGAGTGGGGTAGGGTTTACATCAACTGCAAGGGCTTCCCCTCCATCAACTGCCAGGTCGTGTGCGATGCCCAGGGCATAATAATGAATGTGTGTGCTGGCTGCCCTGGAAGTTATCATGATTCCCACATCTGCCAATGGGGAAGTCCCTGATGGTCACCTAGTGGGGGATGCTGGATACGCACTGGAGCCGTGGCTGATGACACCCATCAGAAATGCACACACACCCAAACAAGAACTCCATAATGAGGCACACACACAAACAAGAAGCATAACTGAGCGTGTGTTTGGGATGCTCAAGTCACAGTTCCGGTGCCTGGACACATCTGGTGGAGCCTTGCAGTACTCACCAACTACATGTACCCAAATTGTCATGGTATGTGCCATGCTACACAATATGATCCTGCAGAAACAGCTGCAGCAGGAACAACATGGGGCAGGGCCAAACAGCCCCCCACCATTGCCAAGGACTGCACAGGTACAGTGTGACTCAGAGGAGGAACAACCTGAGCCTGCCCCAGTAGGCAGAAGGAGGTGTGCCCGGTATGCCCTGGACTTGGCAAAGAGGCAACGCATAGCACATACACTGACTGAGTAGGAGCCCTAGAAATGACACCTCTCTCTGACTCGCACATACAGTAAAAGGGATGCTGAACTTGATGCTACCTGTTTTCAAACATGTATAGGGAGTGTAATATGTGCATCCAACATAGACAGCCCTGCAGCACCACCTGAGGCATGAGTCCCTATTTTAAGCAATATAAAGCACTGCTGAGCAAATTTTACAAGTATTGAGCATCAGACCTCTCAACTGTCCCGAATTACTCGGATTTTGCCAAGTTTTGGGGTCCCAATAATGGGGTGCCATGATTTCCGAGTGGCACCCCATTATTTCCGATTTTTCAAAAGTATTTTTTTGATTTTCGTGCTTTAGGAGCTGACGTCATCACGTGCACATCTGTTTGAATAGTGGACTGCTGTTTAATGCATGAACTGCCATTCGGGCAGGATTTCTTCAACTGGCAACTGTAGAGCTGAAAGTGTCTGTTGCAGGAGGACTAACCAGACAGAAAGGACCATTGACAGAAGGTACTTTGCTGTGTAAAGCCGGCAAATGCAGTGAGTGTTGTGTGTGTGTATGTGAAAGGGCAGCTTCTTTACTTTGTTTACTGTGCTTGACTCAGCTGCTTGCAAGCATTATCTTTGACAGAACAGTGATTCCTTTTACTTAACGGCTCAGCAGCAGCTTGCAGAAATGGCAGCTTCTTTACTTTGTTTACTGTGCTTGGCTCAGCTTGCAGAATGCAGGCATAACTTTTGAGAGTATGTTTAGCATACAGGTATTATGGCTGAGAGAAATGGCAGCTTCTTGAACCACTTTTGAATAGTGAGTGATTCTTTTTTACTTAACGGCTTAGCTTGCAGGCATAATGTATGTGAACTGGCAGCTTTACTTTGTTCCTGCGCTTGTTTTGAATGGTGATTTCTTTTTCTTAATGGCTCAGCTTGCAGGCATAACAGGTGTGTGAAACGGCATCTTCTTTACTTTGTTTAGCTCAGTTGCAGGCAATGGCATTAGGGCTAAGAGAAATGGCAACTTTAATTAACTACTTTTGTGAGTGTGTGTGTTTAGCTCAGCTTACAGGCATAATATGTGTGAAACAGCAGCTTTACTTTGTTCATGTGCTTATTTTGAATGGTGAGTCCTTTTACTTAACAGGCTAACAGCTAAGCTTGCAGGCATAACGTGTGTGAACTGGCAGCTTTACTTTGTTCCAGTGCTTATTTTTAATGGTGGTTCTTTTTAATTAACAGCTCAGCTTGCAGACATTAACTCTTTTGAATTGTGATTCCTTATTGCAGGCATTACTTCTTTTGAATGGTGATTACATACTGCAGGCATTACTTCTTTAGCACAACAGGATAATACTAGCTTTTGATGCAGAAGGCTGTGGGTTCTATTCCCACAGTATGGAGATGGATTGCTGTACTGTGTTGTACTTTTGAAGGGGGTGGATTCTACAGTCCTGAGAATGTCCTCTTTAGCAGAAATACAAGTAACTATGAACCTGTTATCAGTGTGGCATCCATTCCCTATTGCAATATTATTAGTTTATCATTTTTAATGCAACCTAGACAATTTATTCCTCAAGGGCAACAGGCACTTTATTTGTAGATGAAACAATGAAATATTAAGTTGTTTGCTAGCAGCAACTTTTTCATTAGTTTCAGATCTCTTTAATGTGGAATTATTTAGATGATTTTTACTTCTGCAGAGATTGTTCATATTTACTGATACTGATGGATTGTAGAAGTTTGAGTAGACTTTTATAATGGAAAGTTTCTGAATTGGGCAGTTTTCTCATTATTGGTTCATGCATTTTGTTGCATTGCTTACTGGAAAAATGTTCAAAACAATAAATTTTAAAATGAGCTATAACAAGTGTGTTAGTTTATACAAGGAATGTAATTTAATACAGTCAGGAAGGTGTATCAAAGAACACATGTATGTTTCATATGCAAGGGGCCTATGATTTGAAAACAGATGCATTTTCTTTGGATGTGGTGTGGGTTTCAATGAATGTGAGTCTCAAGGGCAGAGAAGTTTTAATGCCAGGTCTATTTTCATTGTGAGACAGTATTGTCAATTTGCTTTGTTTAGTAAATATCTATTAGTATTTGTGCGTTGTGCTATAAAATGTAAAAACAAAATCCAAATAATCATTGTAGAAGTAAAGCAGTATGCATGCATTGCACACATTTGTTTTTATGGTAAATGGGGCAAAATAGCCAAGTAATGGGTCATTGGAATGGCTGCAGGGGGAGTCTGGTGCCATATTTTGGTTGTCTGTTCTTCAGTTTGCATTTGAAAGTTGGTATGCCATAATTCCATTGGAGTGGGCGGGGTTACATAATTATGTATGCAAATTTTATGTTAATCAGTGTACAGACTTGTACCTATTTTTCATGGGCCTTGTCCAGATTTTTAATGTTTCCAGATTGAGAGGTATGTTGAGCATATTTAAATACAATTGCGCTGAGCTGCACACCGCGCTAACCAGCGCAACATCGGGCAATGTTGGGCAATGTTGGGCAAAGTCGGGCAAAGTCGAGCAAAGTCAGGTAAACACACTCACGCCTGCTTTACTGTTCCTTGACCAGTCAGGTCTGCCCAGCAGGAAAATAAAAAGCAGTGACAGGGCTCGAACTCAGGATACTGTGCACTACAGTCACTGTACTGAACCACTAAGCCATGACAACATTTCACTGGCACAGACACAACTTAAGTCACTCACACATGCCAGTTGGGGAGGTCACATACCTAACAGTCACAGCCAGCAGGACAATTGTAGACAAATGCAAACACAAACAAATGCTGTATCATGCCCTCTGAAGAGGTATATGAGTAACCTCCCCCCAGGCCTATGCAGACAGATAACAGCAGGCCAGGCAGTGTGATGTGGATTGGGTAGGCTATGAAGTCACAACCTAATATGCGTGTAATTGGAAGCTAAGGTCTGTAGTACAGTGGTATGCCTCAAGCCAGTATGATAGGCAAAAGTACAGACTGAAATGGAGTACATGACATAGCAGCGCAGGCCTAGCAAATGTCTATAAGTGTCAGGTGTACCCCTCATCCTATGTACACCCACAGTAACAATCAGGTGTGCCCCCCCAGGTAGAAATGTACAAATAATAGCTGTCCCCCTGTATGTAGAAATGTTGATAAGTCTATGCAAATTGACTCATGGAAGCCTTGCAGGCACAGCATGCTTCCTGTCGATGTACAACACAAAGGTGAGCCCTGAAGTAAAAAACAACTTGATTTTTCACACACATATAGTATATATGCCCATAGTTGCCATGCTCACACACTTAAACAAATTTAGCAAATTTCAGTCAGCAACATACTGAAAGGTCATACTGGGCATGCTCACACACTTAAACAAATGAAGCAAATGTCAGTCAACAACATACTGAAAGGTCATACTAGGCATGCTCACATACTTAAACAAATGAAGCAAATGTCAGTCAACAACGTACTGAAAGGTCATACTGGGCATGGTCACACACTTAGGCCATGTTTGAGTACAGCAGTGGGACACACATATTTGACAGTTGCAGTTCTTACTCCAGACACTTGTCACTATTCACCAATCCTGCCTTGCACACACAGTGATATGAAAACAGACCCATATAATATATTGGACCCCTGTCATAATCAAACTATGTACTACAAGTACTTAAGTTGTTCAAAGAAAGTGAAAATGCAAAGAAGATCAATAAATCTTTGATCAGTATCATCAAGCAACAATGAGCACTCCTAACATTATCCAAGCCATGTTCTGGCAACAAATATTGCCAAAGAGTCCATAGAGAACCATGAAGCTGTCTTTCGCTATGTCATAAATATCAATGTAAACACATATATGTTCTGAGTCAGTGCAAAGTGTAAATGAATACATGTACATGACTGACATTGCCAACATCTTGTTAGACAGGTTCATACATATTTACCCCCCTCTCACTGAAAAAAGGGCCCATTACCATACCTGGAGATTGTGAAAACCCAGAAATCACATATACAATGGTTAAACAGCTATATCCAAACCTAAAAACATGACATCTATGGGATGACATGGTTTCCCTGGCTGTATATGTGAACTCCAAAACAAACAGACCCTGCACCTGAACAGTCTGTTGAGACTCACCCTCTGTACAGGATATGAAACTGTTGAATGAGTTACAGCAATGTTTGGCAGACTCCACAAGTGTTGGTACACAACACACCATGGGAACTATAGTCGTATAAGCCTAATAAGCCTGATCTGCAAGGCCATGGAGTCCATCATTATGGAACTCATAAACAGAGCTATTGGGAGCCTACAAGCACCCAACCTTACCCATTTTGGTTTGATCAGGGGCAGATCATGGTTTCTAAACCTGCTAGACAGTTTTCAAGGCAGTCACCCAGGACATACATCAATGAAATGAGCTCCACACGGCCTACATAGACCTTGAAAAGCCATTTTCCAACATCCCACACACATATCATATCCACAAAATCAACAACCTGTGCATAAACACGTATATCATCTGATGGATTGCCAACTGGAGCACAGATAGATCCCACAAGGTAAGACTTGTTGTCTCCTGTTCAAGCTGGTAACAACTGCTGTCCCCCATGGCTCAGTCCTGGGACCCCTCCTGTCTGGTGTATACTTTTCAGAAATACAGTCAAACACACGAGGGTTATGTTTAGCAAAGTTTGTGGATAACTACAAAATGGTTGCCATAATTGATGTTTGGGACAACAGAGACATCCTTAAAAAGGGTCTCAGTCAGACAGATGTGGTGTCAAAATTATGGCCTCGAGCTACAGTCATACAAATACCACATAGGTGCCAACACCCTAAATATGGAGGTAATAATAAGGGATCTATGGACACATGTGGATAGTCATCTCTACTTCCAGAAATACAGTCACAAAGTGGTTAGAAAATCATGATATGTATTCCCACAAATTGCCAAGTTCTTTGCATGTAGGTCAAAGGAGGTTCCCTCTACTCATCAGTCATCAGACCCATCAGAGAGTATCATGGCACACTTGCGATGAATCTGACTAGGCACCTTCAGCAGCTGGAAACACCACTGAAGTACTTTAACAAGAGGTTTACTGGCCTCAAACAGTTGCCCCATGCAACAAGACTGAATATAACTCAATCTGTACTCTGTTGCATACCGTCTATTCAGGCGATCTCTGCCCAAAAGACAGGTCCATGTCCAATGCAGAACTGATGTACATGCGCTATCTAAAGTAAACCCAAGCTCACTGTGCCACATGCTCTAGAGATATCATCATCACAACAATAAATAGAACATGTTGGAGGGATATATTACTAACTCACAGACTTCCCTTGCTTTGGAACAGGCTCCCAACCTACATTAAGCTGAGTCCCTAACTGACACTCTTCCAGAGGAGCCTTGATGAGTGTATGTGAAACTGAACTGTCACACCATGGATCACTTCATCAGCTCTACTACACAGAGGCCTAGGGAACTAACCCCATGTTTGGTGATAGCTGCACACTCTGGCTATACTAATATATACTTTCAGGCAGATGGCCTATTACTTAGCTATCTACCTATATATATATATATATATATATATATATATATATATATATATATATATATATGTAGGGGGAACACAGTACAATAAGCCAAAGATAGATGGGCAGAGATGTGTGTAAGAGGGTGACCATGACAGGCAGCCATCCAGGACTGTCCCACCCAGCACACATCCCCATGGCACAAAAGACATGAGGTGCACATCTCACCCACTGTACATAACAGCCACCAGTATCTGTAAGCATTACAGTGTATGTGGTCCATGTGCCTGCTGTACAACATGACTGTACAATGAAGTACACATCTACTATCTGTAGACATGTACCTGTCACATAGGTATGTAGTAGACTATCTTCACAAAGGCATATATTAGCCTAGGCAAGTTGTTCAGCTTTCACCACCCCATTGGATAGTCTCCCAAGCCATAGTTCTAATAGTTAGTACCCTAAGCCCCTTTCTAGTGGGGCTGCTGATGTGATGCCTGGCGTGAATTGTCTGTTTCCCATCCACTCATCAAGGTTCCTATTGAAGAGTGCCAGCAAAGGGCTCTGTCTGATGTACATTGGGACTCTATTCCACAGTAAGGCAAGTGTCTGGGGTGGTACTCTATCCCACCAGCATGTTGTATTCATTGTTGTGATGAGGTTCATATCCCTGGAGTGTGTAGTGCGACTCAATTTTGTTATCCATAGATGGAGCAAATTCAACAGTTATGTGTTGGACATGGCTCTGTATATTAGGCAGAGTGTACCTCTGAGTAGGTGGTATGCAATGGAGAACAGATTTAGTTTTACCAGTTGTGTTGCATAACACAACTGTTTGAGGCCAGTAATCCTCTTGGTGAGGTACCTCTTTGGTCTCTACATCTGCTGGATATGCTTAGTTGAGTACATCCAAAATGGTGCATTGTACTCAATGATGGGTCTGATGACTTAAGAGTAGAGGGCCACCACTACCTCTTTTGATCCTGATGCAAACCCTTTGTTGATTAGGTGGGCCACATAGGATTTCCTAATTACTTTGGCAACATGGTTGCCAAAGGAAAGATGACTATCTACTTGTGTCCCCAGATCCCTTATTACCTTGTCAGATTAAAGGGGGTAACACCTATGTGGTAGTTTGTGGGTACTTGGTTTTCACCAAAGGGGATTACTATGCATTCTTCCACATTGAGCTTGAGGCCATGATTCTAACACCACACATCTGTCTCATAGAGTCCCGTCTGGAGAATATTTGTGTCATCCGGGGAATCTATTATGGCAAACACTTTACAGTTCCCAGCAAACTTAGTCAACCACAACCCTCCTGTGTTGGCATGTACTTTTGAGAAGCCTATACCAAACAGGAGGGACCTCAGGACTGAACCCTGGGGTATACCAGTTCTTACCGGTGTAGAGTCTGGCATGTAGCCAGCAACTCTTAATTTGTGGGATCTATCTGTGAGCCAATTTGCAATCCATCTTGTGATGTATGGATTCATGCCCAGGTTGGTGAGTTCATCTATGATACCTGACTGGGGAATGGTGTCAAAGGCCTTACTGAGGTATAGGTAGGCTGTGTGGAGCTCATTTCAATCATCTGTAGCCTGGGTAACTGTCTCAAAGAAATCCACCCAGTTCAGGAGGCGTAATCTGCATTTGACAAAGTCAAACTGGGTGTGCTCAACTGTGTGAAGATTCCCAATGTCTTTATTGCTGACTTCCATTATGATTGGCTCCATTGCCTTGCAGATCAAACTCGTCAGGTTCATAGAGCATGAATGCCAAGGGTCTTTTGTGGCCCCACCCTTGTGGAGTGGGAAGAACATTGCTGTGTAACATTCTATGGGTACATATCCTGTAGAGAGCATGTAGAGAGAGGTGTAGGTATCCTTGATGAATATGGATACATCCCCACCCTATGTGCTATGATCCAGGTTCTGATGCTGGAAGGTATGGAATGAGTAGTATCCTGGTAGTGCTGGTGTGCTCTCTGGAGCCTTAAACTAGGTTTCTGTTACTGCACAGATATCAATATTCTCCATACTGAGAAGTGCCTCGAGTGTGTGCATCTGGAGGATGAGACTTCTGGCAATGAGTAGCATTTAGCTCACTTTGTGGTTATTTGTGTTGGTTACGGGGTTTGGTTTGTCCTGAGTGACCGGTGTTCCACACCTGAAGTCAATGCCTCATTGGTCCGATCTGACCATAAGCTAATTACCCTACATATCCACATTCTTCCCCCACCCCCCATTAAGGAAACCATGTTAAAAATATCTCCAAAGACTACTTCATGTTTCTTAAGACAGAAGTGGTGAACTTCAGGACACCCATGCAGATGGACAATACAGTTATGACTACTGAATCCTACACAATTGCGCTTTATAAGCACTTACATGAGTGCATGGATTGTGCTATCCCAAACAGAACCAAGACACTATCATCCAAGAAAAGGAAGCCAATCTGGTGGTCCCCTGCCATAAACAAACTGCACAACAGAAGGAAGAAACTGTTGCAAAAGAGGGTAAAACCCAAGAGTGGAGGAGCTCCCTGGTCAGCCTCAGTAAGAAGCTGCAATCCCTGATAAAATCCTCCAAAGCTAGTTATGAAAACAAAATCACCACTGATTCTAAAGACAACCACAAAGCATTCTATAGCTATGTCAAGAATCACAATGGCAACACTCAGATCTGCTCTGAGTTACAGCACAATGGCACTAAATATACAGACCCAACTGATATTGGCAACATCCTGGCAGATAGGATCAGTGCTAATTTTACCCCCCTCTCACCCATGAAAGAGACCATCTCTATACTGGAAGAATGCAAAGTTGCTGTAATCACAGCTGCACAGGTAAAAACCACTCTCCAAAGCCAGGAACACAGCATCCATGGGACCAGATAACATGCCAGGCTGTGTTCTACACGAACGAACTGGCACCACACCTAAGTACCATGTTCAATCATAGCCTCACATCAGGCTTTGTGCCTGTTGAATGGCACACAGTGACAGTTATCCCACTACACAAGGGGGGAGTCACCACAGACCCCAGGAACTAGCGCCCCGTTAGCCTGATAAGCCTGGTCTGCAAGGCCATGGAATGTATCATCATGGAACTTATAAACGAAGACATTGGTAATCTCCAAACTCTGGACCACAACCATTTCAGGTTTGTAAAAGGCAGATCATGTCTCCTAAACCTGATAGACTTCTTCGAAGCAGCCAAAGCCATAGACAATGGTAAGGTGGTTCACACAGCCTATCTAGATCTTGCCAAGGCTTTTGACACCATCCCCCACTCTGGAATTATAGATAAACTCACTAAACTAGGTATAACTCCCTATTTCACAAGATGGGTTGCCAACTGGCTCACTGACAGAACCCACAATGTGAAAGTAGCAGACTCCAAGTCCGACTTCAGACCAGTGACAAGTGGAGTACCACAGGGTTCAGTCTTGTGTCCTGTCCTGTTTAGTATCTTCTTCCCTGAAGTACAGGCTAACACAGAAGGTCTTTGGCTAATGACGTTCCCAGATGACTGCAAACTAGGAGCCATAATCGAAACTACTAACGATGTGGACATCCTACAAAAGGGCCTCACTGAGACAGATGCCTGGTGTTAAACCCATGGCCTCTAGCTCAATGCAAAAAGTGCATTGTCATCTCCTTTGGTAAAAACTCTGCACCCATGAACTGCAACATAGGGGGTAGTATACTTAACACTGAAAGTGTGATAAGAGACCTTGGGACACAGGTGGTCAGTAGACTCGCCTTTGATAATCACATTGCCACAGTAGTCAGGAAATCCTTCTGTGTGGCACACCTCATCACAAAAGTTTTCTCATGCAGAAAAAAAGAGGTCATTGTTCCCCTCTACTCATCCGTTATTAGATCCATTATAGAGTACAATGCCCCTTTTAGTATGTACCTCACAAGACATCTACAACAACTGGAAAGCCCGCAGAAATACCTCACAAAGAGGATTAGCATCCTCAAATACATGCCCTACACAGACCGTCTCAAAACACTCCAGCTTTACTCTGTCGCATATCACCTACTCAGAAGTGATCTCTGCCTAACATACAAAGCTATGTCAAACACAGAGCTGTTGGACATGCTCCACGTAAAGAAATCCCAATCTCTCTGAGCTTCAAACCAAAAACCCAGACTGAAATACAAAAGGAGGGGGTGTATCCATTTTCATAAAGGATACCCACACCTCCAGGTTAGTGGCACAGCACGAGGCCTCGGAGACCATCCAAGTGCAACTAACAGTAGGCAAATCTGCTTATCAGATCGTAGCCTACTACAGATCACTTACCTTGTCTCAGGACCCTCACTCAGCATTCCTGAGAACACTGGAAAACATAAAGGTCCTACCAAACACCATGATATTAGGAGATTTAAACTACCCAAACATTGACTGGGAGAATTACTCAAGTGCAAACTCCTTTGCCCAATGCTTCCTAGAGTTTATAAACTCAAACACCCTGGAACAGCTGGTCACCATGCCCAATAGAGGTGACAACATACTGGACCTGATCATCACCAACATGGGGGATCAGTGTTCCACAATACAGGTAAACCCCTCGCTGGTAAGATCAGATCATAAAGTAATCACACTGGACATCCACATACTGACCCCCACCCCCAGTCAAGGAAACCACTGTGAAAAACTTTTCAAAAGCAAACTTCACACTTCTCAAGACCGAAGTGGAAAGTTTCAAAGCCCCCTTGCTATAGGATAATGCTATCCAATCCCCAGAATCCTTTACAAGTGCATTATATGAGCATCTGCAGGGATGCATGGATTGAGCCATCCCAAGAAAAACCAAGACTCACTCCTCCAAAATTAGGAAACAGTCTGGTAGTCCTTGGCCATAAATAAGCTATACAACAGAAGGAGGAAAGTACTACATGATAGAGCAAAATTCCAAAAAGGAAAGGCATCACTGATCATTATTAGCAAGAAACTACGATCGCTCATAAAATCATCCAAGGCCAGTTTCTAAAGAAAAATTGCCAAGGAATCTAAAGATAACCACAAAGCCTTCTTTAGCTATATCAAACATTTAGGTGGCAACTCTCAGATATGCTTTGAGCTACTGCAAAATGCAAAAAATACACTGAACCAACTGACATTGCCAACATCCTGGTGGGCAAGTTTAGTGCAAATCCCCCCCCCCTCACCCTCAAAAGGGCCTGTGTCCATCCCAGAAGAACACAGAGCCCCAGACATCATGGACATGCAGGTAAAAACAACCCTCTCCAAGGCTAAGAACACAGCATCAATGGGACCAGATGGTGTCCCAGGCTGCGTCTTACACGCGCTCCAAAAGGAACCAAACCCTCAACTAAATTCACTGTTCAGACTCAGCCTTACCACAGGCTATGTACCCAAAGAATGGCATACAGCAACAGTCATCCCACTCCACAAAGGTGGTGCCAAAACAGAACCTGGGAACTATCACCCTATAAGCCTGACCAGCCTGGTCTGCAAAGCTATGGAGTGAATTATCATGGAACTCATAAATAGAGACATTGGGAACCTCCAGACACTGGTCCCTACCCAATTCGGCTTTGTTAAAGGCAGATCCTGCCGCCTAAACCTAGTTGACTTCTATGAAACAGTTACCAAGGCCATAGATGAAGGGAAGGTAGTCCACACAGCCTACCTGGACCTCACTAAGGCCTTCGACACCATTCCCCACTCTGGCATCATAGACAAGCTTACCAGCTTGAACATTAACCCCTATGTCATGAGATGGGTGGCCAACTGGCTCATGGATAGAACACACATGGTCAGAGTTGCAGGTGCCATGTCAGACTCTAAACCAGTCACAAGTGGCATCCCACAGGTCTCGGTCCTGGGACCCCTCCTGTTCAGTATATACTTCTCTGAGGTACAGGCAAGCACGGGAGGACTATGGCTGACCAAGATTGCAGATGACTGTAAACTGGGGGCCATAATCGACTCTCTGGCTTGGCTGACACAGACATCCTCCAGAAGGGTCTTACAGAGACAGATACCTGGTGTCAAAACCATGGCCTCAAGCTGAATGCCAAAAAATGCATAGTCATCCTCTTTGGAAAAAACAAAGTGCCCATGAATTACCACATAGGTGGTAATCCACTAGGTACGGAAAATGTAATTAGGGACCTGGGGACCCAGGTAGATAGTAACCTCTCCTTTGATAATCACATTGGCAAAGTGGTTAGATATTCCTTCTATGTAGCCCACCTAATCACAAAAGGGTTTGCCTCTAGATCAAGAGAGGTCATTGTGCCCCTCTACTCATCACTCATTATGCCCATAATAGAGTACAATGCCCCATTTGGTATGTACCTTAATTAGCACATGCAACAGCTGGTAAGACCACAGAAGTACCTCACCAAGAGGATCTTGGGCCTCAAAGAGATGCCATATGCAGCTTGACTAAAGAAACTCCAGCTCTACTCGGTTGCTTACTGCCTGCTCAGAGGTGATCTATGCCTGACGTATAAGGCCATGTCCAACCCGGAATTAATGGACATACTCCACCTCAGGAAAAACAAATCTCTTAGAGCCACACGCTCCAGTGAATTAAACCTCAACAAAGCAATAAACAGGATGTGCTGGAGGGATAGATTCCTGTCCCAGAGACTTCCCTCGCTCTGGAATATAATCACAGTTGATGTTAGGCAGAGCCCCTTGCAGACTCTCTTCAAGAGGAATCTTGACGAGTGGATGGGAAATTGTAAATTTACCCCGGGATCATTTCAGTGGCCCTGCTAGACAGAGGCCCAGGAAACTAATTTAAAAGGGAGGCGAAAGCCAGCACATTCTGGCTAGAATTATAAATGCCCTTGGGCAGATAGCCTAGTACCTACCTATGAACCTACACGCTCTCGGGATAAACCTTGTCACCACAATAAATAGAACATGCCGGAGGGATAGATTCCTGTCCCACAGACTTCACATACCCCAGAATAAACTACCTATCTATATCAAACAAAGCTCCTTATTAGCACTCTTCAAGAAAAGCTTGATGATTGGATGGGAAATAGAAAATTCACCCTGGGGATCACTTATGTGTCTCTGCTCTACAGTGGCACAGGAAAATAAATTTCTTGGGTGGCAAAAGTCAGGGTACCTTTTTGGCTGGGCTTGTATAGGCCCCAGGCCCGATAGCCTAGTACCTACCTATGAACCTATGAACCTTTGAGCCTTGCCTAAAAAAGGTAATATGGGGACAGCAAGAGCCTTGGCCAGTATTCAGAAGCATAGGGGTGACAGGTGCAAACCATCTGTAGCAAAGCAACAAGGCTTGTCTATCATGCCATCACAGGCAGACAGAGACTGGATCCCCTTTGAATGACACCAGAAGCTCAGCCAATTGTTGAAGTTTATCATCTTTCTGTTATATTGCAGTATCATGTAGGTGAAGGTAAGATGCTACTCAAGTTTTGACCCTGTGTGTGCCAGCATGTGGTGCATCAACCCATATATGATATGGTAATGGCCTATGCATACAATACACTCACAATACACCTAATATGATAAGCCTGCTGAGGTTAGCAAATGTGAAAAAAACCTTTGTGCAAACTGTCAGCAAGTAATGTCTGTATTGCACCCTGTAACTTCATATCGTTTGCTGAAGTGTAAAGACGTACTTAGTTTGGATTAAGAACACCGCACTTGCCAACTGTGTGTGTGTGTGTGTGTGTGTGTGTGTGTGTGTGTGTGTGTGTGTGTGTGTGTGTGTGTGTGTGTGTGTGTGTGTGTGTGTGTGTCTGTCTGTCTGTCTGTCCCTGGGGAGCAGCAACCTTTTTGGAGACTACTCAAACACCTTAAAAGTGGTATTCTCATATTTGTCAAGTCTCATGATGTCACCATCCTACAAATATACCTGCGGAAAGATGAATTCCCAGTAATGTGTATAGCATGTTGTGTAAATGCATACTGCTGTAGTATCATAATGTTGTTAGGTAGTTGTCTGAATCCTGCACTTGCCAACTGTATGTGTGTGTGTCTCTCCCTGGGGAAGAGCAACCTTTTTGGAGACTACTCAAACACCTTAAAAGTGGTATACTCATCTTTGTCAAGTCTCATGATGTCACCATCCTACAAATATACCTGTGGAAAGGTGAAGTTCTAATAATGTGTATAGCGTGTCGTGTAAATGCATACTGCTTTAGCATCATAATGTAGTTATGAAAAAGTTTGAATCTTGCACTTGCTGACTGTGTGTGCTCCAGGTGTGTGACACCTTTGGCCAATGTGGAGTGGGTTTTGATTTTTCTAGTGTATGACATATCACAATGACAACTGTATGTGCATTACACATGTAAGGTAGCTGTGGGGCAAATCCATATACATACATGTGACCTCAAGTATTTCATAGGTGGGTACTCTGCTTTCTCCATGAACGCATCTGTTATCTTTGCCAGAGCGTGCTGGCGCTTTCCAGACCTTAGGTCACTTCTGTATGCTTGTGACAAGCTTAGCCACTGCAGTGATCCCTGGGCTATGTCTTCCGTTTCACATCCACTCATCACGGTTCTACTGAAGAGTGTGAGTGAGGGTTTATGCTTGAGGTATATTTGAAACCTGTTCCAAAGCAAGCAAAGTCTGGCAAAGATGACTAATCATTATAGGTGTGCAACAACCTCTGTGGATCTGCATGCAAACCCTTTATTGCTTATGTGCTCCACAGATGGATTTCCAAAATCCTTTGGTAATGTGATTATCAAAGGAGACTTGACTTAACACATGGCTCTATGTATACATTAGTACTTGTTCCACTTTTTGGGGGCTACTACCTATGTGGTACTCTGGGGATACTTTGTTTTCTAAAAGTGGGTAACTATGCTTTCTTTGGCTTATAGCTTTACAGCATGAGTTTGACACCAGGTATCTGTCTGTATGATACCCTTTTGGAGGATGTGTATGTCATCTGGAGAATAAAGTATAGCCCACAATATGCATTGTCATCAAACGTGGGCAGACATATCCCTACTGTGTTTGCTTGTACCTAAGAAAGCTATATGCCAAACAGGAGTGGTCTCAGGACTGTGTGCAGGTGAATACCACTTGTTACTGGCATAGAATAGTACATGGAGGCTGCAAATCTTACTGTGTGTCCTACGTCTGTGCATCAGTTGTCAAGCCATCATCTAACAATCGTTTATGGTCAGTCTGTTGAGGTTATGTATAATACCAGTATGTGGGATGGGTATGAATTGCTGGTAAGCTATAGCTTGACTGTGTTGACCTCCCCTCCCTCACCTATAGCCTTGTTGACTGGCTTGAAGTCTACTAGGTGTAGGAGCCATGATATGGCCTTTAGAGAACCTAAGTGGGTATGGTGCAGTGTTTGTAGGTTCATAATGTCTCTGTTAATGAGTTCCATAATGCTGTGCTCCATAGCCTTCAGATAACATTGGTCTGGCTTATAGGGTGAAAGTTTCCAGGACCTGTTGTAGTTCTACCCTTAATCAATTTATGTTAACATTTGCGCTGGGTGTGATGAGGGTGGACAGGTTTAAGAATAAGTATATTAGAGAGTCAGGCCAGGTTTGAAGGTTAGTAGACCATGCCAGATAGGCAGGATTAAGTTGGTTTGTACATGTGCTGAGGAGGGATGCAGAGTATATTGTGAAATAGATGCTAAGGATGAAGCCGCCAGGTAGCAGGAAAAGAGGAATGCCTAAGATGAGGTTTATGGCTGTGGTGAGAGAGGACATGCAGGTGGATGGTGTGATAGCACAAGATGCAGAGGGCAGGAAGAGATGATATACTGTGGCAACCCCTAATGGGAGCATCCAAAAGGAGAAGAAGACGTTGTAGCTCAACCCTTGTGGACTGTGAGCACCATTACCGTGTGTCATTCCACAAGTATGTAACCTGTATAGAGGCTGCATCTGGACAGAGCGTTTAGGTGAGTGGTGACTTCATATGTCAGCTTGTGTATGACACAGCCAGGAACACTGTCCAGTACCATTGCCACTGTGGTGTGTACTTTGTTAAAGAGATGTTTTAACTAGAGTGTCTATGAATCATCAGGTTTTACATTCTTCAGGTCTGGAAATGTGGCCCTTGTGTAATGACAGGGTGGTGAAATCCGCATTCAAACTGTCTGACAAGGAATTGGTAATGTCAGTCAGATAAGTGTACTTTGTGACCATTTACATTAACTGTGACCCGAGCTGAGATTTCCCCTGTAGATTATGAACAACACTGAAGAAAGCTTTAGTGTTGTCATTGGAATCCTTGCCATTTTGTATTTTGAAGCTTGCCTTGTATGTTTATTGAGGGATTGTATTTTCCCAATGATGCTGACCAGAGAGGTTATCCTTTCTTGGCATGTAACTCTTTTTTGGTACAACTTCACACCTTCTATTATATATTTAGTTTATGGCAGGGGTCCATGAGACTAATGCACTTTTACTGTATAAGTGAGAATTTCTTGTGTTTGTGATAGCATGGTCCATGCAACCCTGTAGGTGAACAGTGTGCATTAATAAAGGATTATGCAGCTGTGACAGTATTAACCTTAGTAATGCAAACCAATGGCAGATAGCAACAACAGCATCACCCACAGCACAGTGTCAACCCGTGTCATACACACACATGTGTACTCAAGTTCCAAAATGTGTGTAGTACAATGCATACTGGCCACCAATCGAAAGTATGGAGTGTTAACACTGGCCAATACAGGGCATGTCACCCTGCCCATGTGTACAATATGAATGTATATGCAGACAGTGCACCTCCACCATGTTCACAAATGTACACCTGCAGACCTGTGCTGCACACACCCCACACTTACTGTCCACTGTATAACACATGCTGACACAACTACACACATCAGCCAAGTGGCACATGGGCAAACAAAACACATTTGGAATAAACACTGGTGGAAACAATACAACATTGCTAATTACAGCTTTAATGCATCATGCCTGCTCAGCTACACCTTCAAGGATATCATTACACTTTACTGCTGACAGCATGCTACACATTCAACCATTGTTATACTTTATTAATGTCACCTTGTGCATCAGCACCATGTTAGCCTGTTCCTGCATCAGTGTTACAGATGACAGGAGGTGGCACAGGTTTCATCATATGCACAGGGTGTGTTGTTGGTTTGCCAAATGCCTACACTGAGCCATACAATCGACATGTGTGTGTGAGTGTGTGTGTGTGAGGGCCATGAGTACTGTTATGGGCCAATGTTGATGTAATGTGTCCGGGTATGTGTTTGCCCTAGGTTTCTGGTTTATGTGTGTGTGTGTCTGCATGCACACAGTTCCACCATGTGGCTGCCATATATGGGGATTTGTGAGACAGCTACAGACTGTACCTGGCAGGCTTTACAGATCACCATCTCTGGCCATGGATATGGAACCTGTGCCTGGCAGGGGTGCTACAGACAGTATCAGGTACTAATCGAGACTGGGTACTATCCAAAGAGGTTGACATATGTCCACTGTATCCAGGTCCTTGCTGGGTCTGGCCAGAGCCACATGCACATTTTCTTCTAGGACGGCCTATGGACAGCCCCCCCCAACATTGCTGGGGCTGGTACTGGCACTATGGGAGCAGCTGTGACTTGCTGGATGTCCACGGCGACCTCCAGCTGCTGATGATGCTGGCATACATCCATATCAACATCTCAACCTTCCCGCACTGTCCTGACACATGGACATGACATTGTGGAGGACATCCAATGTCTCACCCCAACGTCTATCAATGACCTCAGTGTAATTATGTATGGCACCTGCTAGGTCACAGATACTGTCATTTACAGAGGTGTTATGAGCCCTCTGTGCCCTTAGTGCCTGTCTGGTGTACCGCTCCATTCATGTATGTGCCTCAATGACAGCCTGGAACATGCGTGTGGCAGAAAGAGGTGTGGCACGTCTGCCAGGGACATGATGACCAGCAGTGCTCTGACGAGAACCCCTGGGCATCTGCCTATGTGGTACCATTCCAGAAATCTGGCTATGGCTGCTGTGTCCTGATACATGTGCCATAGATAGCACACTGTCCTGGCCAGTGCCAACCGTACACTGTCCCTCAGCTAAGGGCAATGGTGATGATGGGTGTACAGGTAGTATGACTATGTGCATGGATGGGGTGGAGACTTGTGTACTGTCAATTGGTGGCCTAACAACAGACCCTGACAAACCTGCCTGTGCCTCAACACACCTATCCTCATGATCACTGCCTGTCTTAGTGACATCAGGTTCCCTGCTGTACTGAACCAGCCCCAACTCAGCACCTGTGAGAGGAAAACAGGAATCACACTTTAAGACCTGAACATGATGTCAGACCACATGCACACATGCACACATGTGTACATGCGCACATGCACAGATGCACGCATGCACACGTGCGCACATGCGCACATGTGCACATGCGCACATGCACACATGCACACACACAAAAATACACTCCTCAGTAAAGCAGATACACACATCAGCAATCTCAGAACATACACAATAGCAGGTGATGGTGGAGTACAGTATCACAAGCAAAACAGTCATATCACACATGTCAGCATGCAGGACATGTGTTGCTCAACAACATGCAGTGCAAGTGTAGATAGTCCTTGTCACTAACAGTATACATAGCTTTGATGCATGTGTTTTCTTATTAGGTGATGGGCCTCCCCCTGGTACACAATGCATACATGGACACAACATTGCTGTGCAGGTATTCAAAACTCTGCAATGTACTGTGCACCATAACAAACAGGTGTACATACCATGGCTGGATGTGTATCTGTGTGTCAGATAGGTATCCAATGCTGATTACAGCTTCTGTGTCTTTAGCAAAGAATTGTAGACACATTTTTAGCACATGCATGATGAGTATTCACACAACATCATCAGTGGTGCATGGATAATTGATGGAATACCATTTGGTTACATACCCAATGTACAGTACTTATGGTGAGTGTAGATCATATTGTGGATATGCCAGTGTCATCCATGACATGGCATGCTAAAACACAACTGCATATTTAAACACTACACATACCCAATGTGTGTCATATGACCTAGCCACTCAATAGCATCACAAGACATATATGTGTCAGTTGTGCAAATGGTGATTGGTATGCATATTGTTTAGAGGTGCATATGTCTGCACACATGACCAATTAAGGTGTATAGCAAGGTGTATAGCAATGAAAGCTATGTGTAGTACTGTGGTTACAATAACTGGATGGGGTATAGTACCATAGGCCATCATCATGAAGCATCATGTGATCACTCAAGGCTACAAATGTTTCCCAAACCAGCAACTACTCATACTGTACTGGAACTATACTACCTTGGCTACATTCACCATTTCACAACCAGTTGTTACATGAGTTTGTAAGGAGGCCAATATGGAGCATTCCCTGACATGAATGTGTAGTGTGTTGCAGAGTGTTTAAATGCCCCATGATAGGCCTGTACACCTTAAGTATATTATGTGTAATGTGTGGATGGGATTTTGGATACTGGAGTGTGTCTTTACAGAGGGTTTGGGAATCCTTTATGTATAGTATGTTAAAATGCTCTGTGTATGATATAGATGTGTATGTTATGTGTATGTTGAGTATCAACTGTGCCTATCCAATGGTCACTACAGTCTAGCCACATTTGTTTGAGATGGTCTGGGTACTGCATGTGTTTGAAGCAGCTAATCACATTAGTGTGATGTGCGTGGTCTTACACCAAACATGCACAGCATGTATCATGGGAAGGTGTGTTACATGTATACATGGCCTACACCTTAACTATGAATGCACTTTTTATTTACAATAATAAATGTAGAACACACTCACCAGCATCTGTCTGCTGCCTTGATGTCACCCCAGAGGGACCTACATAGAGATGAGACAGTTTGTCAGTGGCCACAACTGTGGTATTGCTACTGTGTGTTTGCAATCTTACAGTACAACAGTTTACATTCACAGGGCTACAGATTATGTTCCAAATGATCAGTGTTACACAACAACAGGCTCCACATCTTTTAACAACACACTCCAGATCTCACATACGCATGATCTACCAATACAGATAACAGTAGTCTACAGATATGCCATGTTACCTGCATGCTCCATGTGTGCTTGCTGGGTGGCTCCAACCTCCATCATGGTGTATGTCTGCTGCTGTTGTTGTTGTGCAGGTGCCACCAGGCTCAGGAGCAGCTCCTCCACTCTGGTGAGGGGAGGATGGATATTAACACCACCTCATGTTGCAAGCTGTTGTCTCCGCACATCAGCAGTATGCTGACGGACATGTCTGAGAAGATCACTGCAGTGGTGGCGTACCTGCTCATATGTCCAATTATGCAGGCCTACTTCATTTACCCTGTGGACAACATCTTGCCACATTGCAGAATGCTCCTGCTGGTCCTGGCTGGTTCGTGAGAACAGGAGACTGTAGTGCTGAATCATACTTGTAGTAATTATGTCTTCTTCAGCACTACTGTAACTGGGGTTCCTGCAATGTGCCATGATCCCTGGAAGATAGAAATACAAAAATATGTCTGAGTAAGTCATATGGCACATTTAACATTATACAGTACAGATATCACTCAACTGCCATATATAGCAACCTATTAGCTAACCGAGAGTGAAACACTTTAACTGCCACTTGTCACTGCTCACCCCACAACTGCTTGGAAGTGCCTGGCTCACTCTCAATCTAATGAACCATGTTCTGCACAGCAACAAAATAAAATCGCTATATAAGACTATACAAGAGTACCTGGCACACTGTATGCAACATGATGCACCACATAGCCACAGCAGATATACATGAAGCTGATGTGTAAAGAAATATATCATCTGTCAAAGGAAAAATATACTTTAAAAATGATCAAAACATGATAGGTTCAGGTAAAGGCACTTTAATCTTGCAGCAAGGAGACAAAAACGTGCTAATACAGAGATTGTCTAACCAGAAACAGGAAATGCATTCATTTTTATAGGTTATCAAATTAATCCTGTCCTACCATGCTGACGTAACAGATTACCACCTTTTCATCATCATCTGCTGACCATCTTTCCCATGATTTTCTGCTGATTTAAACAATTTTCATGTGAAACTTCCTGAGGAAAACAACATGGCCTTGATTACTTTCAGTTAGATACTTGTTCTGTTACATTCAAGATACTATAGCTAAATCAAGCACAATGCTAGCAGTTCATTTCTCTAATAATCCTTTGTCTACCTTATCTCTAAATTACTGCAGCTGCAGAGGTTCCCATCCTCTGAACAAGGCTGCTTGTCTAAAATCATTACATTTACATTGTTCATTCATATGCTTCTGACCTAGCAGATAAACACCTGCTTCTCAAGTACATTTCCACAAGGCATAAACAAGAATATTGCTGTGCTAGCAGTTACTAGGTCAGAGGGCAACTTGCAAGTTTCAGTAAGCATGCTGCAGTTTTAGAAAAGCATATTTTCAGTCTCATATGAAACTCCATTTATATAAATCATAGTACATGAAAAATAGAATGAAAAGCATATTAAAAACACTTGATTATTGATTTGGCATTAGGCATACACATATTAATACATATTTTTCTAACATCATCCATCACAATGAGTGTAAGGTCCAGTAAATGTATTACTATTATACCACACAACTTGTTAATGGCAAACCCATGTCAAAAATATGTGCACAATTGGGAATATAGGTTGCATACTGCTGTAGTACACTATGAATGTTGCTAGATACAGTTATATGTTTTACCACACATATGTCAAAGGACATGTTACAGACATACCCACACACACATCAGACATAATTACAGGGCACAAAGGTATGACAACCCAGATAAGCTTTCAGTGTGTACTATACAGTGCTGTGTGTCAGTACTTACACAACATTAATCTTGAGAAATGTAATCTGTGATGAATACAGGGACCACACAAAACAGTGGATGCAAGCAATGTGGACATACACCATACTTTGCTGTACAGGCCCAGAGCTTCAAGTAGTACTACAGTATACACAGGATTTGGATTCAGCATCAGTACCAGTCAATAATCATAGATGTAGTGCTTTAGCCTCCAATGACACACCCTAGTTAAAACCAAGGGTCTTAATCACACTGTATGCAATAGCACTTTTTCTGCCTAGCAACAGAATACACAGCTTTTGCTAGGATCAAAGCAAGGACCCATAATACCATGACATAAATAGTTTCCCACTAAGCTATCCCACAGATACATATCTTTGACATATTCACAAACACATTGACCATCACAGTCAGTTAACAGTACAGAGATTCTATTGCAACAAGTAGATGTAGGTGTGTATGAGTATATATAACTCTCTCTCTCTCTCTAGATATATATATATATATATATATATATATATATATATATATATATATATATATATATATATATATACACATCCATTGGTGTACATATACATATATATGTAGGCACATATACATGTCACCTTTCATAGTGAGAATATCAATTATACAAAGGATGTGAGGTGTACAGTAATGTAATAAAATCGCGCAGTCTTGGGATAAATGCATTGAAGGTGTTCACAGCCCAGGTAGCTTTAGCAGGCCTCACTGGCTTCAACATTGCAAACTGAACAAACCACCCATAGTGTTTAACCACCACATGTCATATACTAGCACTGTATGCTGTCTTGTTTGTCACACACTAAAACCTACATACAAATATGTGCATACTAACCTTCTCCAACATATATATCTCCACCCTTCACAAACAGTTGCAATATGTCCCCTGCTCTATGCACGTATACAGATGCGAATATATATGATAAATATATATTTATCCGTATGTGTGTGGCATACACACACAAGGTCCACATTGTTGTAAGTCCCTGGACCTCACAGCTGAACTGTTGGGCCTTGCTGTAACACAAACAGGTGTCACATTTGAACACACACTAATATTAGGGGGGTTTATATGGCTCTAAATGCTAGATAAGCATACTAGACTGCTACAGCAGTTGCCAATGCTAAGTAACACTTTAGTATGACTATCATGCATGTGTTGTTCTGTCACACCCATGTTTATATAATGTCAGTGCTAATCCCCCCAACAGCCATTGGCCACACTACTGTACAGAACACAGATAACATGGATCAGATCTTTGGCATTTAATGCTGAGCTACACATTTCACAGGTATGTCCCACTGCCCACAGGTACACACTGTATTTTCCATAGCAGTAGTTAAGCAGATGATCTATGCATAAATAAGTACTGCTGCCACATATGAATGGTTCACAATATGTAGACTATTCTTCAATAACATCTACTACATGCCACTAAATACATATGTGTCACATACCTTTCCTTTGTATGATTTGGTAATATTTCTTTTTCTTTTTCCTTTTCTCTGTCTCTCTCTCTTTCTCTCTGCCTCTCTCTCTGTCAGTCTCTGCAATAGAGTGATTGAGTTTGTTGGCAGAGATTGCAGCCTGCTGTTGTAGGTATTTGCACATGAGCATGTGATGGCCTCTGCAGCAATTAGTGGCCACCACTTGCTAATTGCATGCAGCCTGCTGTGTAGTAATTGCAGTAATCACTGTCATAGCAACCCAGTACTATAAATTGCTAACTTAGGTAGGCATGGCCGTTTCAGCTTTCCAAGATGGAGATCATCCTTGTTTGCTATGGACATCATTGTTTAAGACAGAAGGTTGGTATAGTTCTTATATCAGAAGCCAGGAGTGTAGCCAAAGATTTACATTTTGCATTCAGACCTAATGTTGCTGCTTCCAGTACCCACTTGTCAGTGTAGAAATGTACTCACCCCTCAAAATGCTACCCCAAGATACATGTAAAGATGTACTTTCTTTTCAACTTTTACAATTAACTGCCATACAAAGCTAGTTATTGAGATGTATTCCTTTGGCACAAGAATTGTTTGTGAACTGCTATACTGTGAATATTCATTTACTCAGTTCTAAACAGTTTGTGCTTTTTTAGTGTTGACATTAGCACAAGCTGCTCAGAAAAAACTGGACACGTCATTACTGTGAGTTTGCTTACCTACATCCTTGGTAGACCCTGCACACACAGCGCTTCCACCTGAAGGTGGCACAGGGCCAGTGGAGGAGGAGGTCCCAGGCTGGGCACCGTACCTGCTGGTGCCAGGTGCCATGGCCAACTGAGGTGGGACAGGTGGGTCCGCTGGGACTGGCCTTCCCATATGAACTATGTTTTAAAGGGTTTAATAAAGATATGGGTTAGTAAAACAGTCAACAGCATTCCCAATTAGTTATAACAGCATGCAGAAGTATTCCCATTAACCCAACACACCAGATTTTCAACAGTTGACAACCAAGCATAACACATGCATATATAGAACAATAGTGGACATTACAACAGCATACAGGTTGAATTGATGGCAACAGGCCACCAATATTGTGGTATTTTAACAGGGCACATGCAAAGAAATAAATGCAAATATTTATAAACCAATAGGGCATATGTCCCAACAAATATTTTGAGATTAGACATACCGATTGAGGTGTGGAATTGCATTTTTTATGCACATACAGTAGGGTGGAAAAAGATAGCTCAATTAACAACTTATATATTCTTCTAGTTTTCACTACATTCCTATTAACTGCAGTTATATGTCCATTACATGTATTATTACGCTACCCAATGTCCTTATATTGTGCAATTGGATTTTGCTAGATCATTATATACATGAGCTGTATCTTACATACAAACTGTCCAAGATGTAGATGTTACTGCTACATATTTTGAGAGTTGCTCGCACACACTACTGCTAAGATAGTACACTGACAGGTCTACTTTCATATAATTATCTAGATATGTTCAGATGAAAGTATCAGTTATATGTTAACATCTCCCTACATTTCTGGCAGCACACTGACATTTCTGGGGAACACAATACCAAGCTACTCATATGCCGGATTAACCTGTACATGCTGGGCATGAACCCAACAGTTGAGGGCTGTAAATATGCATAAAATCTACTGGCACTCTCTTCATCCACGTTATATGGGCCTATCATATCCAAGTGTGGGTTAACACTGCTTAATACAACAGTACTATTTGTAAAATGCAACAGTACAACAACATATCAAAGAAAATGACACAGACGCACTCCAGGATTTACACATTTATTAAAGGATTATTACACCTTTATTTATTGGGTTAAAACACTTTTGAAGGGTCTCTCATTTATTTTATATAACAGTACATGCAGAATAATTACTAACCTGCCTGATGATGCAGCCTTTGCAACCTATCTTCATGGACTTGCCGATTCATAGCCCGGACACCTGCAGCTGTGAAGTAAATGCAGTGATATTGAGACATATCTATTCATAGTATAGGCAAGCATAGCAATTCTTAACTACTTAATACAATGGCTACTTACTCAGTACTGGGGCATTAGGCATCGCACGGGACTCCTGGATCCACTGGTCCAGTTGATCCTCCTTACGTCCCTTCAGGTCAGAATAATGGTGCCTGACCTGCTCACCAGTCCAAGGAACACCAGTGGCACTGGTGAGATCATGAGCAAGACTGTTCCAGGTCTCTGTTTTGTATTGGGTGCCCTGGTATTGGCCCCACAGGAGTCTTTCCTCATGATTGTGGACAAGGAGCCAAACCATTACTTTGGTCTCCTCAATGCCCCAGCGTTGAGCTTGAAATCGAGTACCTTCTCCAACACCGGCCATGCTGACTGCAGAAGGGAGCTACAACCAGTTATGGCAAGTATTCCCACCTGTGGAGCTTAAATATGCCTCATTTCCCACACTTATTTGTGATTGGCCAGTTTTGAAAAAACTCAGTTGTAGGCACACCTGCTTAGCTGATGTTGGCAATATTTAATATTCCTTTGATAGATATGTGGCTGTTGAAAGTGCATGGTTAGGAAGTGCTGTCATGGCTTAGTGGTTATGTACTGTGACTATAGTGCACAGTATCCTGAGTTCTAGCCCTGTCACTGCTTTTTATTTTCCTATGTTTAATATTCCTTTGATAGATATGTGGCTGTTGAAAGTGCATGGTTATGAAGTGCTGTCATGGCTTAGTGGTTATGTACTGTGACTATAGTGCACAGTATCCTGAGTTCTAGCCCTGTCACTGCTTTTTATTTTCCTACTGGCCAGACCTGAATGGTTAAGGTACAGTAAAGGAGGTGTGGCCATGTTTAGCCGACTTTGCTCAACTTTGCTTGACTTTGCCCAATGTTGCTCGACGTTGCTCAATGTTGCTCGACATTCCACGACTGTGCGCTGGTTAGTGCGGTGCGCAGCTATGCGCAATTACTTTGTATGTGCGCTGGTTAGCACGGTGCACAGCTACGAGCAAATACATTGCGCTTGTTAACGCGGTGCTCAGCTATGAGCAATTGGTTTTAAATATGCTAAATACTGCTAAAATGTGCTTAGCAGTGCTTTATATTACTTAAAATAAGTTACTCATGCCTTAGAATGCATAACCCTTTCACCTTCATATATATATATATATATATATATATATATATAATTCGTTCACTACTACATATAACATTTGAATGCTTTTTACAAAACCTATACATGATAAATGTCAGGAAATATTTTTATATACAGATTTCTAACAGAAAATGGAATGTGCAGTAATAGGACACGAAATGGGAATGCCCCCTCTTTGTGCGAAGGCTCTAACCACTACGCTATCGCTATTTTGCTTAATTTGCATATTTTTTTCTTATTATCCTCTTTGGTGTCTAAACTGTTAACTGTAGCTAAGCAATGGGCAATTCCACGCAAACACGCACAAATATGGGCAGCTATATCAGAAATAAAACAAAAAAAAAAATTTCTTTTAATTTTTAAATTTGTACGAGGTTTAACATATGGGGGAGTGTAGTGTTACAATGTACACATGTGAGTGGACTCGCTCATGTAACTTGACATTTCTTGTGTTTTGTCAGTTCAGGGGTGTGGATTTTTGGACTGCTCTGCAGTCCGACATGCCCCCTACACTCGTACATCCTTCTTGTAAGCTTTAGAATTGAGGCAGCACACCCTCATTAATATGCATGGTGCACTGCCGTCATACTCTTAGACTGGTATTTCCGTGTAAGACTAATCTAGTCTTACACAGAAGATTAGTGAATCCTGGGGAATGTGAATTAATGCACATTTTCTGTAGTAAAAGAAGTCTGTAACTCTAATTATTGTCATCACTTTTATGTATAACTCACCACCATTTCTCCAAAAGTCACCAGATTTAGAAGGGATTAAAAGGGACAGAACTAAAATTTGTGTAAAAATCAGGATGTGTCCTGAAAATCCAGGAAAGATGCGAGGTGTGGCCCCAGCACTGACACCCACACTCCCTAGTGCATATACCAAAATTCTTCTCCTATTTATCACCCAATGTTGATAAATTGTATAATGCTTAGGGTTAAGGTCTTTTAATAAATAAATATATAATATAAATCCCTACCTTTCTTTTCTCCTGCCTCGTCTCCTTCTGTTCATACTACAAACCTGCTTTTCTCTTCTCCTTGTCCTATTTCTGCTTTTATCTCCCTCCTGTCCTCATCACATCACCCTTTTCCTGTATCCTACCAGTTCTTATATCCTTAAGACACCCTCCACTCTTATTTTTAGCTCCTTTTCAATTATGTGAAAGCTTGACAGTTAAAGACTTAATTCTATCATAACAAGCAGTTTCCTTGGATGCAGAGTTTTATTCCTGCAGCCTTTATTTGCCTACTCTGTGACTCTGACCAAGTTGTATAAATAGGCAGGGCTCTGGAGAAACTGGGCTAGGCTTTTCACTGGACTCATGGGCTGCTTAATAATTATGTATAAACTAATCTTATGTTCCTGACTAATTGCTATAAGCACTTCCTTTTATGAAGTTTTCCTCTATTCCCTTAGTCTTTCTCTGTCACTATCTTTCTTTCTGGCTTTCTGTGTTTCTCTCTCCACCCTTGTTTTTCTCTCCATCTCTCCCTCGCATATATATATATATATATATATATATATATATATATATATATATGTATGTATATACTTTGCATATAATTTGCATTTCATTAACAAGTTATATCACCAACTGCTCTTTATTTTATTTATTGCCACATATTTCAGAGTCAGAAACAGTGACCGAGTATTATTTGCAAAAGCATTTTCTTGCCCCACTGTCTAACTACTCTAAGGTATTCAGATGTTTACATAACTTATACCACAATCTTATAAATGTTTTTACATCTCTGATATTATTATTGTAGAGCTTTTCTCCACAGTCCTCTCTCCAGCACACACACACACACACACACACACACACACACACACACACACACACACACACACACACACACACACACACACACACACACTGGGCCTATCTCAGTGGACAGCTCAATTACTGAAGGCAAAAGAAGTAAATAAATAATAATAAAAAAAAATACCTATGGTGTTTCCTAATCCAAAGGCTATTCAGTTCACTGTAGTGTTACTGTCATTATATTTTATTTGGCTTTGAAGTAGATAGCTTATTAAAATGTAAAATTGTTAATAAGATTATTACTGATTTATTGGAATGATGTTTGATGTTAACTTTTTGACTGTTGAACAAAGTTCACTCCAAATATGTGAAATGATTTATATGCAGTCATTTAAAATGGTTCTGGTGTGTGTGAGCTTTGAAACAAAGAGAAAAATATTTATATTCACAACTGAAATCATGTCAACACTGATATAGTCATCAGGTTTGTATCAACAAGAAAGGCGGTGTTCCAGGTTGTTTCATGTACAGCATAAACATTACAGCAATGTGAGTGTGATTCCAGCATGACATTACAGCAATTTATTTAATTCAAGGGCAATGTTCTTTTTTTGGCATGCAGTGACGATTATTTCAGCATGACATTGTGCCAAATTTATGTAATTCAAGGGCAATGTTCTTTTTTTGCATGCCGAGATAAAATCGATTAACAACTATAGCCTTTTTTAATAACAAGTGTTAAACTACTGTAGTTCTGCAGTTTTCCATTTCTCCCTTGCTCCCAACTTTATGCTTTCTTTAAATCCTCCGGGGTATGGTTTGTTTATAACTCCTTCACAAAGGTCAACACAAAGTTGTTCCTGGTTACAGGACATTTACAAAAAAAAATAGATGCTCCACTGCCATCTTCATCCTAATGAGCATTCAAAAACATAGCAGACAAATGGAAGATCTGCTAATGATCTTGTGTTATCAATAATACTATTTTTGTCAATATAATCTGTGTATTTAAATTCCAAGTATCACAACTCCTCACACTCAAAATTCAAAGATTTAGGCTTGATTATTTCAATTAGACAGTGGGCTGCCTGAATCAGAACTTGTTTGCCCCCAGCAGGTGCAGCACTGCCCCTTACTTACTAGCTGCTCCACATATTTCCCCAGGTCTCAGAAGTCTGTACTATCTGCCACACTGATGTAGTTTTGCTGTAATAGTAAATGTGCTATAGTGTATTCAGCCATGCTTGTTCTGGGTCCCCTCAACTGAAGAATTCCCCAGTCTCCTAGACTCTAGCTGGGCCATTATATATGGAGGTTAGCCTATTTTTTTTTTATTAGGCTCCACACTTCTCAAACTTTATCCACAATAAATGGAAAAGTCTACCACATTGGTTGGATAAGAGGTCCCCTAAGACTCAGTTACTGAATTTGGTTATAACCAACTAAGACCCCCATTTCCAAAAATTGTGTACATACACACCACACACACACACACACACACACACACACACACACACACACACACACACACACACACACGCACACACACACACATTATATATATATATATATATATATATATAGTTGTGTCCTTTGTTTTACATATAATTTATTTACTTATGTTTGCTGTACATTGCATGATAATATGTAGGAGTCACATTTTACTGCAAATCTTGGGACTTGTATACATTTTTTAACACAACTTTATACTGACAGAACTTTGAACTTTATTGATAGTATCATTCCCCATATCATAAAACATAGTCCAGCTGTTAATCCTTTATAAATAAATTAGAATACTCTCTCTCTCTCACGTACACTTTCTCTGCATGAGTTCTGTGCAACCTTCCCTGTCCTTTAAACTTACCTTTTATGAAATAGTAAATTAAAGCCCCCATGCATGTGCAGCAGTCTGTACACTATGATTGACAAACTGACAGAATTATGTGCTACAGATGCAAACTGTGGATAATCTTCTTCATAAATAATGACCAGTAAGTGAAAATTTCCACCAGAACTACTAATACCTATCAGCGCATCTGACAAACCAGTTATAAAATGGAGTTCACCTATAAAATAAAGAGGCTTTGACTTAAAAGACAAAGCTAGAAAAAATCACATAACACAAAAATGTTATCACCAATTAAAACATTCACCATAGCTGCAGTCTGACATTATCCCCCCGATGAGATGTTCATGCATAATGCCATACAAACCAGCTCTCTCTTTACTGAATTAAAAGTATTAATATGCCCTGTACATTAACCTTAATAATACTACTTGCAGCTTTTATGACCTGAAACGTTGCCTTGCTAAGCACCATATGTGCCCCGACATCTTGTTAATTAGTGCCATAAAACTGAAAATCACTAAGCTTACCAGGTAAGAAATGGACTAATCTAAAAACAGCAATTTTATGATCATTTTCAAGTCCATATTGTTAAAAATGAGTTGCCCCCAGTTCCCAAATTCAAACATTTCTTTTGTTATATAAAAAATTAAACAGCATATCAAAGAAAGAGTAAAATGTGTGTCAAAGTATAGTTATTTAATTTTATAGAAGAGCCATATTATGTCTATCAAACAGTGACGGCCATTTATACCACTCATGTGATACACCATCATCCAACCATGGCATTTCAACAATGTGCTCTACTCCAACATTTTAAAGATGGCTGTGAAAACACCCAAGTCTATTAAACTAGGCACATCAAGGAACATACCATATGTGGAAACAGTATGCACCACTGAAAGAAGACCAGAAAACTTTTTAAAAAAATGAATTTGCCACCTGCAGTCTTCAAATCATAAATTGCATATACCCTTCAAGTAAGTAACTATTTGGCTTCTGTTGTGAAATCCCATATTTTTATATTCCATAAAAATTGGGGATACAGCTAAAACAAAAGGGGTTTCCATATCTATTGTGCATATGTTCATAAGCTCTCGCTAAGCTTACAATCAAAGGACACAATCATGAAGCTCAGCCACTTTACCCAATACTAGTGTGAGCATATCAGTGCCCCTTACTAAGTACTCTTTCTCCACGTATCCATGGTGAAAAATTGTGAAAATACATTCAGTCATCCAGACTGGTTTTAAAGGTTGCTAGAGAAATACTCTGCTTGATAGCCAAGGAGATCCTATTCCCGAAATGAGAGATACATTGGGTTAGGTATCTGCCATACTGATTGGTGTTGCTGATGTCATAGTGTAGGTTTAGCACTCTAGAACTGGTGTTTACATTATCACTTGTTTTGTTTATGTGAAGGAGTTCAAAGGAGGATAGGTTTGGCATAATGGTTAAGGTGCTTGCCTTATAAACATAAGGTGCAGGGTTTGATTCTCAAGTGGGATAATTGGCTAGGCTGAAAATGGTTCACAAGGGCAGTTAGCCTAGTAGTATTCTATGAACCTATATATAATAGTGGTGGGTAATATACAGCATGGAGGGCTAAGCTGAGATTGAAAAAATATTTTGAGCTCTCTCTGCTTACTGCTTGCTGCTTCTTGCTGTGGGATGGATTTGAGGTGTTCTTAAGACACTCAGTGTTGCTGGCTGGATTCTGCTAAAATTCAAAGTCTGGTTATATTTGCATTCACAGTCTGTTGCATACAGAAACTTGCAGAATATACAATGATGAGAGAATATACTTTGCAGCATTTGTCTTTAAGAGCAGTAACCAATAACTTTTTATAATAAACTAAACGGAAACACGTTACAGCTTAAAAGTACTGTTCCAACTTTACTTCTCATATAGTACAGATGATGTGAGAGATATAACATTTACCTTAGGACTTGTGTCCCTACCATACCTCTAACATAGCTGGATTTATACAGCTCTTTATATACACTTTTTAGTCATGCATAAACATATTTTTGAGGAAACACATTGCTCTGTATTCTATTTTGGAGAATTGCTTATCCTGTAGAAACAATACTAAGCTTCCTTGTTTAACAATGTCTTGTAAGAGACCAGCTTTTCTGACAGTGTGAATATTCTGTAACAGTGTCCTGATGTCCATGTAGAAAAACATATTTTTGAGAAAACACATTGTCAGAGATCAGCTTTTCTGACAGTGTGAACAACCTGTATTTTATTTGGATCTTTGTATAAAAACATCTGTTCTTGTGCCATATCCTGTATTCCATGCAGAAAAACATATTTTTGAGAAAACACATTGTCACAGTGTCATAAACATATCCTGTTGTTTTAGGAAACATATTGTGTCCATTTTTTATATGCAGAATAACGTCAGTGTTCTTTAAAAGCAGATTTTGCATTTTTGTTCTTGCATACATCCTGTTTGAGTCTGTAAGGGAAAAATGTCCATTCTTTAAAAGCAGATTTTGTATTTTTGCTCTTGCATACATCCTGTTTGAGTCTGTAAGGGAAGAATGTCCATTCAGCAGATTCCTTTTCCAAGCCATGGTCATTTAGTATGACTGCTGATCACATATTACTAAACTCTGTTTCTGCATTTAAGCAAGCCTTTTCTTTCAGCATATTTACAACATAATTAATTTCAGACTAATATTCATAAAATCTAACAATTCCCTCTGTTTTTAAACATACTCAAAACATTTTATATAGAAAACACAAGAAACAAACCTATAGTCTTCTATTGATACAAGTCAAAATGCAATTTTACATAGTTAATACAATGATATTAAGTATTACTACCAAACTGAATGTATTTAACATTTTTTCTTTTGCAGACCATTCTGTGAAAATATTTTATCAGTTATGAGCTGTGTCTGCTTTTTAGTTTAACTTGATCAATTTATTCTTTTGCAATCATAGAATTTTATTTATGACTTAGAACTGTTTCATTAACTCTTTGCAACTGTTGAATTAGAACCATGTGCTTCTGCAAGCATTTATACACTTCTGAAAATATACAGTTTCAATGTCATTTTAACCATAACATTGTGATCATGTCTTCGAACTGCTCATTAACATCTTGGTAAAATACTGAACTGGGCTTAGATAATAAATATTTGAAAGCAATTATTTTACTGGGGTAAAACCAGTGATATTACAACTTGACAAATTACTTTTGAACTTATTACAATGTATCCTGATCAGTATGCATTTACACAGACTGTTTGCTATTTATGCATTTCAACTTACTAGGTACCCTGGACCCATTATTTTCTTTAAATATGTTTTTTTCACACATATTCATTACTAGACATTAATTTCATTTGTACGGAATTTTTCTGCATTTGTACATACAAAGACTATCATTTGTACTGAAATTTTCTACATTTGTACATACAAAGACTGTAAAGTACATTTAGTCTAATCTTACAAATTTAATAACATTAATATTGAGCAAAATCTTGGAAAATGTTTGTCTCTTTAGAAATATCTAGTGGAATTGCCACCATATCCATATGTCCTGTTATTTTAAACTACATACTCAGCAATTAGAAACATTGATGTTTTTTTTATACCAACATTGTTTTGCCAAAAGCATATTAAAAATAGTGACCAATCTTGTTCAATTTTTTACATATCTTTACTCTCTTTTATATAGCTGTAATCAATTTTAAGCCATCTCTTGTTTTTTTAAACTATCTCTTGTATAACTTTACAGTTTAACAGGTTGTAAATACAATTTAATTCTAAACAATACAATAATAACCATTATGATAGCTATTAACAACTTGTAAAATATCTTATCCTGTCAGGTTTAATCCAGTTTACCAGTATTTCTAATACACTAATACCTGTTTTTTCCTCTCCCTAAAAGAGTACTGTCAAGAAGGAATGAGATATTTTTTCCTGTAGCTTTATTTTAGACCCTTATTATTTATTTTTATGTAGCTTTATTTCAGACCCTTGTTGTTTATTTTTCTGTAGCTTTATTTCAGACCCTTGTTGTTTATTTTTTCTATAGCTTTATTTCAGACCCTTGTTGTTTATTTTTCCTGTAGCTTTATTTCAGACCCTTGTTGTTTATTTTTCCTGTAGCTTTATTTCAGACCCTTGTGCAGTACTGCTTATACAGTCAGTGTAAAACTGAGAAAGTACCCCTCCCCCTGTAGTACTTCAGCACTGTTTACCTGCCCTATGCTGTGAGAATAGAATGTATGTCAGCCCAACACTTTGGTTATACATTTATTTTATTAGGTTACTAAATAAAGCTTTCACTGTATATTACCTCTAGTAGGTATTTACACCCTCCTGCACAATTGATTTAAACTGTATATATACTATAGCCCATTTGCTGGCTGTACTTGATGCAACTGAGGGTTTTTTTTTTTGTCCTTTTAACATTTACTTGCAAACAGATTATAAGTGACATCTATGCACAATTGTGGCATTTTATTACAATTACCAAATAGTGTTGCCTGTAAACATTTTAACAATTAGGTTTTAATAACAATGATGCTTTAGAAAAACTCAAGCTACTTGTCTGGCAATCAGTCTTGTTGTTTATCTTATCTTTCCAGCATTTCCTGTAACTATTCATTCAGTCTAGGAAGGTCTGAGCTCACATTTTATATTCTGTAAACTATAGTTAATTCTTTTGGCATTTTTCCTTTAATGTGATTGTGATTTGCATAACTATGCATTTATACAACATAAATAGACATTATTTTACAATTACCTTACATGGATTTCAGTATTTTTGTTTTATTTATTTAACTATTTAACTGTCCTGCCATTAATTTTACAAAAACTGTTTGAATAATACCATCTGTGATTTTCTTTTTAAAATTCAGAACTTTAACTGTTTGGTGTTACTGTATTGTAAAAAACAAAATAGATATTAGTTTAACCAACACATTTATATTTATATTATTTATATTTGCTGTTGTCTGCCTGTTATTCTTGTGTATTGTAACAGATGTACTCTAGATGAAAAGAACACACATGCATGTCTGTCTTGTATATGTATATCTTTATACAAGCATGTCATGTCTTGTGACTTTAAATTTTTACTCATCTATTTTTATTTAATTTATATATTATAATACACTAGAACAGTTTTGTTTACCTTTTGACTATGCTAATGAATGGCATTCATATGCTTTACTTTACTGTAGATGTCTTGCTTTAACTGAATGAAAGTAAAACATTTAAGAATGATTTGTCCAGACATCAGATCCTACCATCCTACCATGTATGTTTAACCATTTTCAAAACATAAACATATTATAAAATATATTTCTTTTGCACAGATTAACTGTGTATGCAGGAAGTTCCCAGTCTCTGTCAGTTCAGCTAATTTATTTCCTTTATCCTGCAACTGCTGTTGAATTTTCTGTGATGTTGCATGGTCTTTCTGACATTCTTTAGTAAGCTGTTCTGCTGAATTTGAAACTCCTATGCACTTTTGAAAAGATGTATGTATAACTTGTCTAAGCTTCCTGAACTCATTGTGTCTGTCTTTCCGAAGTTTACTACATTCCTTTGTAACAAAATGTACTAGGGGTTCTATCAGTAACTGATTTGACTCACATGTGATGACAGGAAATAACTGTTCAACATCAGAATGTAATGGAAACACTTTACCCTTAGTTAATTCTTCAGATCTGTTTTTACAGTCTATTTTTTTTTTGCTGGCTGGATTCTGCTAAAATTCAAAGTCTGGTTATATTTGCATTCACAGTCTGTTGCATACAGAAACTTGCAGAATATACACTGATGAGAGAATATACTTTGCAGCATTTGTCTTTAAGAGCAGTAACCAATAACTTTTTATAATAAACCAAACGGAAACACGTTACAGCTTAAAAGTACTGTTCTAACTTTACTTCTCATATAGTACAGATGATGTGAGAGATATAACATTTACCTTAGGACTTGTGTCCCTACCATACCTCTAACATAGCTGGATTTATACAGCTCTTTATATACATTTTTTAGTCATGCATAAACATATTTTTGAGGAAACACATTGTTCTGTATTCTATTTTGGAGAATTGCTTATCCTGTAGAAACAATACTAAGAGCACTAAAAATACTAAGCTTCCTTGTTTAACAATGTCTTGTAAGAGACCAGCTTTTCTGACAGTGTGACTATCCTGTAACAGTGTCCTGATGTCCATGTAGAAAAACATATTTTTGAGAAAACACATTGTCAGAGATCAGCTTTTCTGACAGTGTGAACAACCTGTATTTTATTTGGATCTTTGTATAAAAACATCTGTTCTTGTGCCATATCCTGTATTCCATGCAGAAAAACATATTTTTGAGAAAACACATTGTCACAGTGTCATAAACATATCCTGTTGTTTTAGGAAACATATTGTGTCCGTTTTTTATATGCAGAATAACATGTCAGTGTTCTTTAAAAGCAGATTTTGCATTTTTGTTCTTGCATACATCCTGTTTGAGTCTGTAAGGGAAAAATGTCCATTCTTTAAAAGCAGATTTTGTATTTTTGCTCTTGCATACATCCTGTTTGAGTCTGTAAGGGAAGAATGTCCATTCAGCAGATTCCTTTTCCAAGCCATGGTCATTTAGTATGACTGCTGATCACATATTACTAAACTCTGTTTCTGCATTTAAGCAATCCTTTTCTTTCAGCATATTTACAACATAATTAATTTCAGACTAATATTCATAAAATCTAACAGAGATCACCCCATAGCAGTCTTTGTGTCACACTGAGTAAAAGTGAAGAGTTTTTAGTTTGGAATAGCTAAGGGTATTGAGACCTGAGATTTTTTTGACAAGGAGATAGTCTCACAAGCTGGTTTAGGGGGTTGGCAAGATAACTGGGACAACTGTCTGATGAAATACTATAGAGGAACAGGAGGTGTCAGTGCTCTGGATGCAACTGCATGATGGAATAAGGGAGTGGGGTGGTACCATAGCTGTTGAAGGAATATTTACTGGTCGTGGTTATAGAGAAGGAAAAAGAAAATTAATGGAACACTTGTAAGACACTTGGCTTTGGTGGATAAAGAAACAAGCTTGAATGAAAGTTACTAAGATAGTAAATGCATTGCTGAGCCTAGTTTGCTATTAGAGGGTCAGGAAATCCTGATATCTTATAACAGTGCTGAGTGAGTGCTGAAGAAAGATGAAAAAGGATATGATGTACAGGTCAGAAGACAAATTATATAAGCCCACCAAAATGTAGACTGCCCATTGACATGAAGGATGGTGTCATAGAAATGTAAGACAATGATGAAGAATTCTGTGAGGTGGACTTCTATTACAGCAGCAAGTGGAAGGAAGAGAGTGGATGGTAATCTGACATGTGAAGAATGACAGGGTATGTAAAAGACAACAAATGACACTACTGAAGCAAGTAACATTTATGAAAGTGACAGTGTCAAGTATGTTAAATCTTTGAGAAAACACCATTGGTAAGAGTTAACAAATTCAAAGTGAAACAATTACACTTAATATTTAGTTTCTAGTTTTTTCATAAATTATTATACTTGACCTGCAAATATGAATATACTATACTATTTTCCTAATTATTCTTTTTTTTTTTTTTTTTTAATTTAATTTTAATTATTTTCTAATCAACTCTTTTTTTATTACTTTTTTTTACTCCTACTTTACTCAAATTCTGTTTTTGTTTCATTTTTTTTTTTTTTTTTTGTTTTAACTTGTTTTTTAGGTTGTCTAGTGTGTCTCTCTTTTCTCTCTTTTTCTTTTTTTTTTACTTCTTACCTACTAAACATTTTGTTTTTTTATTTTGCTTGCTATTGTCTTTTAAATAAATGTGTGCTTACTGCCTGTATCTTGTTTTTTTTCCTCCGGCTCTACTGAAAATGGATATATGTCCAGCTAGACTAGCCCGGTCAACAAATGTAAAATAAAATAAAATAAATAAATAATGCTGACTACAAACTCCCCATTGTTAGTTTTTAATAAGAATAAAATTAAGCTAATGTTCAGCTCTTTATCTGCTCTTTTTCTATGGAATGGAGGAAGCTAGCTGTTGAAAGAAGGGACTAAAATATTCAGTTTTAGGATCATTTCATATTATTTAAATACTTGACCTGCAAATATGAAGTCACTAACTATTACTATATTTTCAAAATTATTTTCTTCTCATACAAGGTTGTATTTTATTGATTGGCTTTAAGTGTGTGATCTACAACTATCTTCTTTCAATGTCTGTTTCAATTTTACCTTCAGTACAGCTGTGCCTTTAATTACCGCAGTGGTGGTGCTGAGGTAGCATTGTCACCTCACAGTAAGACGCTGTCCAGTTCGATTCTCAGCTAGAGCGTTTTCTGGGTGAAGACATGCGTGAATGGGCGTACCTTCGTTGAATGTTGTGCATCAGGCCTGGCAAGCTAGTACATAAAAATCAACTGCCAATCATTAGCGGACCGGAGTTCCGCTGTGGCGACCCCTAACCGGGAAAAGCCAAAAGACACAAACAAACAAACAGATGTGCCTTTAATTCTACACAAGATTGAATTTTATTGATTGTTTAAATGTATACATTAGAACTAACTGAATTTTTTTCAACATCTGCTACAACTTCTATACATATGTCACAGTAATTATACTATCTCCATTGCCAGCTTGGTAGATATGGGTGTCCTGAGGCAATGTAGAAATTGTTTAATCTTTACCGGCAACAAGCTAATTCTCAAACAAACAAATAAGGTACATGTGAGATGTGCTTACACAATGTTGCCGGAGGCAAAGCTCTCATATAAAAGCATTCCTTATGTCAATCAGCTGTCAGTAGTACACACACTGCATCCATCACACACAGCACAAAGCAGACACATAGACCCACATTTGCTAAGGCGCTTAAATGTAACCTTCCTAAACCCCAAAGACTTCCTAAATGAAGTTCATATAACAAATGCCCTCAGCAGCCCTGAATGCACTCTTTCAAAACAACACCCACATCAACTCATAGAGCCATATCTCATGGAGCCTCTACTTCTAAGCCCATAAGACAAGCCACCACACAATCCAACATTCTGGTCATTGGAGACTCCACTGTGACACACTTATATCCCTCTCTCCAGGCTGAGTAAGGAGAAAGTTACAGTTGCTTATCGGGGCCAGGATCCACCATATCATGCATGGACTCAGGTCAGTCTACCTCCAGAACCAGTATGACTCAGTCATAATCTATGTGGGTTTAAATGACCTGAGATGTACTTCCCTAGACTATATGAAGAGAAACATCATGGAGCTCTCAGAATATGTGTTCCAGGCTGGTATGTGCCTAGCATTGAGCAGCATTTTACTTTCTCCAAGGATGATGCCACAATACAAACAAAAGATGATTGACTTAAATAATTGGCTTAGTTTTTGGTGTCATTCTGAGGGGGTGCGATATTTGTCTGTATGGAAGGAGATGGTCAGCAGACCATGCTGCTTTGCCAAGGATGGTCTGGGCGTCTCCCCTCTAGGCTTTCAAGTATTAGCTAAAACATTCTCCTCCCTCATAGTGCCTTTTTTAGACAATGCCAAACTGAAAGTACTTCTGACATAGCAACTCAAAACCAAGAAAATCTAAAGGTGTTACTGCTCAATACTAGGAGTCAAAAAACAAAAACTCCACTCCCTGCAAGCTCTCCTCACCCTAGAGAATGCTGATGTCTGTGCAGTCATTGAGACATTGTTTAGAGTTGCAGAGAACATGCCAACTGTGCAAGGTTATAATGCCTTCTACACATTTAGACCATCAGGTCTATATCACATCGTCAAACTTGTATAAGTTCGAACAATGTAATATCGAACCCAAAAGTCTGAAACCGCACAATAACGAACGCACAGAACAGCGAATTTTTTTCCCAGGGAAAAAAATCACTGTTCCCTAACAAAAAAAAAAACATAAACCTTAAACTAAAACTAAAGTGGGGAGCTTCACTCCCCACACCCCCTACACCCCCCTAATTAAATATACAAACTCCGAGATCGCACCACAGTGGAGGAAATAGCAAAGCCCAGAAAACAGCTCACCAATTTTTTTTCCCTGGGAAAAAAATTGATGTGCTGCAGCTATGTATTTTTGCATTTCAGACATTTGGGTTAGATATTACATCATTCAAACTTATACAAGTTCGACAATGTGATATTGACCCAGACCATCTACTACTTTAACAGGACTAAAGGCAGAGGTACCTCGATTTACATAAAAAATAAATATACCTCAATGCTAGTCAAACAGGATGATGCACTTGAGCTTCTCCATGATCAAATCACCATAGGAAAATCCCATATCACTTGCTTGCAAGCTAGAGGTCCCACTCTATGACCCAATAAACCCATACCATGTATTTAAGCTTACTAGAAACACTCAGCATCCAACCCAATACCATTTTCATGGGTGACTTTAAATACCCTACTATTAATTGTCAATCATATATTACACCAAACATGCAGGCACATAGATTCCTAGATTTTTTTTTTTAATAAAACTGTCAATACGCTGACTAACGAAGCAAACATACTCAATCTGGTTCTCACTAATATGAGAAAGCACTGTGCACCCCCTAGTGTAATGCCTTCTCTGGTGAGGTCGGACCACAAAATGGGCTCTTATGAAGTAAAACTAAAATCTGGACCCATCTAATCCTCCCTACCAGCAACTGTTCACAGAAACCCTATACAAGCATGTTAATAGCTGCAAAGAGGCAGCTGTACCCACCAGAAATAGGTACAGAACTAATTCATAAAACAAGCCATCCTGGTGCAATCACAACATCAATAGGCTTTATAACAGAAAGGAGAAAGTCATGGTAAAAATTAGGAGTTGTAACATCCAGCAGGATACTCTCATCAAAAAAAAAAAAAAAACAACTCAGACTGTAAAGTTTACCAAAGCTAAATCTGAGGTAAATTTGGCCTTCAAGGCCAAGGACAACCACAAGGCATTCTTTAGCTGTGTCTGCAACCTCAAAAGCAATACATAATTGTGTGGAAAACTCATTATTAATGGACCCACCTGTACTGAGCCAGAAGATCTTGGAAACCTGCTGGAAGATAAATTAAGCTCTAACTTTACTCCTCTCTCCCATCAACCTTCCCTCAGGAAATACCATTAAATATAACTCCCCTCCTATCAACAGGAACAGGTCCTTAATGCTTGCATCAATGGGTCCAGACAATATCCCAGTATACCTTCTAAATAGAATGAAACATGACCTATCATGCCCTCTGGAATCACTATTTAACCATAGCCAACAAACAGACTTTGTACCCCACAATTGGAAAATAGTAACAATCATCCCTCTGCACAAATATGGGTCATCTACAGACTCTGGAAACTACAGACCCATAAGTCTCACTAATCTCATATGCAAGGTCATGGAAAGAATTATTATAGAAATGATCAGTAATGATATAGTAAACCTCCAGACACTGGATTCAACCCAATTTGGTTTCATCAAGGGCAGATCATGCCTACTCAACCTGGTGGACTTCTTTGTGAAGGTCACCAAAGCAATGGATGAGGGCAAAATGGATCACACTGCATACCTTGACCTGGCCAAGGAATCTGGCACAATACCCCCTTGGGTGCTCACAGACAGGGCCCAGGAAGTTAGAACTGGGGAGTCCACCTCTACAAAGAGGCAAGTCACAAGTGAAGTCCCCCAGGGATAAGTCCTGTGACCACTCCTTTTTGGCATGTATTTGTCTGAGGTCAAGGCAAATGTCAAGGGTCTCTGGCTGACCAAATGTACAGATGATTGCAAATTAGGAGCAGTCATATAATCCCCCACTGATACTAATGTTCTTCAGGAAGGGCTGACACAGACAAATAGAGCCATAGACTAAAACTAAATGCCAAGAAATATATAATAGTATCCTTCAGGAAGGCATCCTCCCCTGATAACTATCATATTGACAATGCATCCCTATGAGTTGGCCCAGTAGTCAGAGATTTGTGGACACACATAAACAGTAATCTAGGCTTTGATAATCACATGTCTACAGTAGTGAGGAAACCATTCTATGTTGTGCAACTTATAAACAAAGGTATATCATCTAGGTCCAAAGAAGTCATTGTTCTACTATATTCAACATTCATCAGACCTATCACTGAATACAATGCCCCCTTCAGCTTGTACCTAACTAGGCAGGTCCAACAGTAGGAACATCCACAGAGGTTCCTCACTAAAAGAATACAGGGCATAAGTAACATGTCCTATGCAGACTGCCTCAAGACCCTATCCCTGTTTTCTGTCTCCTACAGGCTGTTAAGGGGAGATCTATGCCTGGCATCCAAGGCATTTTTGGACCCCAACCCGATGGACCTCCTGCATATCTACAAAATAAACAGTGCTAGAATTACCCATTCTAAAGACTTAAACCTTGCCTGTAATATAAATAGAACCTGCTGGAGAGACAGGTATGTATCCCAGACTCTACTCCTTTTCTGGAACAGGCTCCCCATCCATGTGAAGCAGATTTCCTCCCTAACCCATCTCAAGTATAACTTGGATAATTGGATGGGGAACAGGAAATACATCCCTGGTTTGGCATCAATGTCTCTAATGGGCACAGACAGCCTGGTAATAATTCATATCCCGGGCTGTCTCAGCTATTGTGCAAACTATTCACTCATGGGTTGGACTGTCATACAGTGGCAAGAACTTTCCAGAGACCATAATCTACATACTCAAGGGCTGTCTCTAGAAGATCCAGAATTCTGAGGCCCATGCAATAGCTGTTTGGCCATTTATTCTTGTTTTTAACCTAATCTTCTGTGTAAGAATAGCAGCATAGTGACTGACCTGTTAAGATCTTTGCATCACAACACAAGGTTCCAGGATTCAAGCCTGACCTGTGGTTATTGTCAGAAAAGGCTTTTGCATGCTCTTCTTATGTCTGCATGGCTTCTCCACAGATACTCATATTTTCCGTACACATCCACAAAACATGGTAGTTGATTAGACAATCTAGAGTGTTTATTATGGCCTGAATCATAAGCTGAAAATGGTCTGTGAAAAGACCATCTCACTTACCTAGTAAACAAACAAATAAATAAATATAATGCCATCTAAATGGTCCTTCTGAGCTTGTGTTGTTCTTTTTTCAGATGTGGCTTTAAGGACAGTGGTTATCAGAGCTAAAGCTAGTGTTAAGAGAATTATTAATTAGATCAAAGTCCTAAGCCTTGTCATCCACAGTTGTCATAGTGCTTGCAACCTACCAGAAAGAAATTTGTCAAAGCAATATTTTTTGTTGTAGCTTGTGTACCTGCATGAAATTGTGCTTACATAACAAGGTAGAGGCATGCACTTAGTTTTAATGGATAAAAGTGCCTCTACATTGTCTATGCTGAGGGAAAAACAGAAAGACAAAAGGGGCCAAGCTACCTTTATAAATGAGTCCACTATTGATATCTGCATTGTCATGTGCCACAGTACCACCAAACCCTGCTCACCAGAATGCATTCTGAACTTAAATTTAAGTTGTTAAATTATTCTGCTATTTATCATTGGTGTTGTTAAACTGCCCATTGTTTAGACTTATGGCCCCTTAATAAATAAATGTATAAAATCACAAATCCCCACCTTTTTGTTTTCTCCTACCGCTTCGCCCTTCTTTCATTCTAATTACAAACTTGCTTCTTTCTTCTCCCCCCAACCCCATTCATAGGTTCATAGGTTGGTACTAGGCTATCTGCCTGAAGGCATATATTAGCCCAGCCACGTTGTGCGGTATTCACCGCCCCTTTAGTAGTTCCCTAGACCCTTGTACTAGCAGCTAGTACCCTTGTCCCCTATCTAGTAGTGCTGTTGGTGTGATCCCAGGTGTGAACTTTCTGTTACCCATCCACTCATCAAGGTTCATCTTGAAGAGTGATAGTGAGGGGCTCTATCTTATGTAGATTGGGACCCTGTTCCATAGTAAGGGAAGTCTCTGGGAAGGGAATCTATCCCTCCAGCATGTTCTATTCATTGTTGTGTTGAGGTTTAAATCCCTAGAGTGTGTAGCTCGAGTAGATTTTGTTTTGCTAAGATGGAGCATGTTCAACAATTCTGGGTTGGACATGGCTCTGTACGTTAGACAGAGATCGCCTCTGAGAAAGCTGTATGCAACAGAGAACAGTCTTAGCTTTTTCAATCGTGCTGTATAGGGCAACTGTTTGAGGCCAGTAATCCTGTTGGTTAGGTACCTCTGTGGTCTCTCCAGCTGCTGGAGATGTCTAGCCAGGAACATTCCAGTTGGTGTATTGTACTCAATAATGGGTCTGATGAGGGAAGAGTAGAGGGGCACCATTACATTCTACTTATGCTTTTACCTCCCCCTTCTGTCCTCATCACACCACTCTTTTTCTTACATCCTAATGATTCCTGCATCCTTAAAGCACCATCAACCCTTATTCTTAGCTCTCTTTCAGTTAACTGAAAGTCTGGCAATCAGTGTAAAAGATTTAGGCTATAAGTTGTTAACAAATTGCTTTCTGTGATACATGATTTATTCCTTCAGCAGTAATTTGCCTGTTGTGTGATTCTGAGCAGATCACATCACCAGACAGTGTTAGAGAAAACTGATCTACTCCCCTCAATGCTCTGATGGACTGCATGACTCTCTTCTTCTTCTTTCAGTTTTCCTGGTTAGGGGTCACCACAGCGGATCACCTGTCCTCTCATGATTGGCAGTGGAGTTTTACTGTGTCGAGTTGCCAGCCCAGCACCCAACCTTCCACAGAAGGCACACACACACACACACACACATCTAGGGCCAATTTAGAATGTCCAATCCACCTACAGAATGTCTTTGGGATGTGGGAGGAAACCGGAGTACCCGGAGGAAACCCACACGACCACAGGGAGGACATGATGGACTACATGTCTGTAACTACCTATAAACTAGTCTTACATTCCTAACTAATTACTGTAAGTACTTATTATTAAGAACTTTATTTATTTTATTTTACTTTCTTTCATTTTTGTACAATTTATATTTCATTAACAATTTGCAATTTTTTTGATCATTCACATAGAAGCTATATACTGGCACGCATTTCAGTGCCATAAACAGTGACTATAAATTATTTGTAAAAGTTTTCTCTTACCACATTGTATAATTGTCACTTTATTATCTGTATGGTTTTGATCAGTTTATATAACATTTAGCACAATGTTATTGATGTTTTCACTTATTTGCTTTAATTATTGCAGAATTTTTCTCCACAGCCCCTCTCCCAATGGTTGTGGCTCAGTACAGAACTCACTTACTGAAGGCAAAATATGTAAATAATTAAAAAAAATAATAATACCCATAGTGTTGGTTAATCCAAAGGCTGCTCAGTTCAATGCATTGTTATTGCTATTATATTTTGCTTGGCTTTGAAGCAGATAGCTTATTGCATATGTATTTGCCATATAAAGCTCAGAGATTTACTGGAATGATGTATGATGTTAGCTTTTCTGCTAACTCCAAAGATATGAAATGATTTATATACAGTTATTTATAACGGTTCTAGCACATGAGCTTTGATAACAAGTGACCATATTTATATTTACAACTGAAAACATGTCAACACTGATATAATCACACATGTTGGCTCAACAAGAAAGGCAGTGTTCCAGACAGTTTCATGCAGAAAATAAACATTCCAACAATGTCAGAGTGATCTTAGCATGACATTACAGCAAATTTATTTCATTCAAGGACAATGCTTTGTTTTGGTATACACTGGCAATGGATTATCTCAGCATAACATTGTACTAAATTTATTTAGTTCAAGAACAGTGTTGTTTTTGGCATGAAGTGAGACTGGATTAACGTGTATAGCCTTTTAAAAATAATTGCAAAAAATTGTATATTGTGATGCCTATGTGTCTGAAATACATGTAAAAGTTTAAAGCACAGCAATATGAAATGACCTTAAAGCTGACATAGATGGTGTAGATACATTTAAGCAGCCCACAGATATCCTTTTTTATTCACTCGTAAGCTAGCAGTGCATTACAGTGACAGGCTCACCAGGCTTAGTCTTGATTCTAGAGCAGGAATGACATCACAGACATTTGTCACCAGGTACTTGAACAGATTTTTTAACTTGTCCACCCATTGTCCTACCCAATGAATTAGGAGCAGTTTCTTGTTAACAGATGCTCTGCTTTTTGTAACATCTTATTAGGACTGCTTTATGTCAACTCTTGGATTCCACATTATCTCTTAATTCCACTGCTTTTTCAGAAAGGTCACTATATGCATGTAAAATGTAAAATTATTGCGATGAAAAATAATTCCTCATATAACTTTTGAGTCACCCTTCTATTTTAAAATTTGCCCCCCTTGTTCCTATATAGATCCTCCTCCTCTGAAATATCCTGCCTCTTGAATTACTGGAAAATATCTCTTGAATATTAATGACTTTACAGAAAATCCTTGATTTTGATATATTTTTCCAGTCCATTGTATTTCCTTTCTGGCAAATCACTGAGGATTAGTCAGTCACTAATGTGTTAGAGTTTCAAATTTCTTATTGTTCAAAAATGGATGTTGATGCAACACCTGCTGTTCTATTAACTTCTAAGGGAATTAGAGTAATATTTAAAAATATGCCTGATGTTAAGTCTTTGTCCCATTATTTTTTTTTTAATTTTCACCCTGATGTTTGTCTAGACAAATTGAGGGCAGCCACGATGGTGCAGCGGTTAGCGTTGCCGCCTCACAGCAAGAGTTTCTCCGGTTTGATTCTCGGCTGGGGTGCCATCTGTGCGGAGTCTGCATGTCCTCCCTGTGGTCACATGGGTTTCCTCTGGGTGCTCCAATTTCCTCCCACATTCCAAAGACATGCTGTAGGTGGATTGGACACTCTAAATTGGCCCTAGGTTTGAGTGTGTGCATGTGTGTGCCTTCTGTGGAAGGTTGGGTGCTGGGCTGGCAACTCGACACCGTAAAACTCCACTGCCAATCACGAGAGGACAGGTGATCCACTGTGGCGACCCCTAACTGGGAAAAAGAAGAAGTTTGCCTAGACAAATTGAGAGCTATGCATTGGGTATGCCCTGTTATAGTCTTTGTGGCTGCATTGTATGTCTCGTATTTGTATGGGCCTACTTTAGCTTATCAAAGCCCATGCCATAGCTTCCCTAGGTTCATAGCTTCATAGATTAGTACTAGGCTAACTGCCATTGTAGGCTATTTTAAGTTTAGCCAATGACCCCATGTGAGAATCAAACTCTGTACCTTTCTGTTTGTAAGGTAAACACTTTAACCATTATGCCAACTTCCCACTACCAATTTTAGCTTTCTCTTTTGAACATTTGTTCCACTATTATTTTTGTAGGTTTATAGGTAATCACTAGGCTAATGACCCCAGGGGACCATTTTAAGCCTAGTCACACTTCCCAAGATGAAAATGAAACCCTGTACCTTATGTCTGTAAGGTAAATGCCTTAACCATTATGCCAACTCCAAAGTCCCATTGCCTCACTGCCCCACTAGACAGCCTAAATTTAGATGGAGCTGATTTGAAGGTGTTTTGCAGGGGTCTGCATCTTCCTGTTACATCTGAGGCAAGGGGTGTGCCCCATCCCTCCTTCCCCATCTCACTGCACTACCTCTGAAGTTGCATCAATGCAGAAACTTGATATAAAGGGGAGGACATTTCTGATTTGATCTGATTGGAAGGTAGTACATTTAGGAAATTTGAGTGCAGGGTACTGAGTCCCCACACTTGGGAGATGCAAAATCACAGCCTCCCCACAGAAAAGATCTTCCAGGCAACAGCAGTATGGTCTGTAGTATACTGGGTGGAAGACATATAACTTCATTAAGCCAAGATACACCCATTTACTTTATCCTTAATTCTGTAAATAATGAATGACATCAATTACCTAACACAATCCTTGTTAGATGATCAATGCTTTTAATCAATACAAAATTAAACTTCATGCAAATAATGAGAGATTTAAAACACCATCCCACAGACTTTAGTAGAACACATCCCCAAAGTCATGGTGCTGCAGTGGTTGGCATTGTTGCCTCACAGCAAGAGGTTCTCTGGTTCAATTCCCAGTTGGGGTGCGTTCTGTGAGGAGTCTGCATGTCCTCCCTGTGGTCACGTGGGTTTCCTCTGGGTGCTCCAGTTCCCTCTCACATTCCAAAGACATGCAGTAGGTGGATTAGACAATCTAAATTGGCTGTAGGTGTGAGTGAGTGGTACAGATGTACTACTGCAGCAGGGCTGGCCACCTGGCAGTATAAACCTTGGCTTGAGATGATCGTCACTGTTGTCACTGTTAAAGTGACACCCCGACCCCATGTGCAAAATGGGAAAAAGGGGTTGAGGGAGGATGGCTGGATGGATCCCCAAAGTCACACTGTGTTAACATCTCCACATTGGCTAATATAATGTGGGGTTTTAAGATTAGAAGTGAATGCAGAATTAAAACATTTGCTTAAAATACACATTTATGAATGGATTTTAAAAATGAACTTTGTTATGGGGACAAAAGTAGTTAAAACAACATGCCGTGTATTACAGATGTAACCTGAACAATTAGCTTAAGTTATTTTAATCTGCCATCATATGCCTTCTCTTGCTGACCCTGCACCTCTTGCTTTTCTCATTTTTGTTTTCTGTACAACCTTCATTCTGTCACTCCATGGAGGATCTACCAAACTGCACACAGCACTCCTTCTATGGTCTCTCCAACAATCTAGATGGATGAAAAATAGCTTCCTGCTTCCTACTGCTAGTGCAGCTCACTGTTCGTCCCAGAACTTCCCCAGTTTTCCTCAGTACATTTCCACCTTCACTGCACTCATTTAGATTACCTGATATAATTATACAAAGGTAATTTATTCATTTTTGTTGCATTTTGCTTCCCAACATGCAGTCTTCTTGTGATATTTTATTGCCCAAGTGCATTATCTTGTATGTCACTGCACTGAATCTGAGCCAACATATATTTGTCCTTTCCTCTAACTTTTGAGGTCCATTCTCTTCACATATGTTTAATGGCTTTTAAAGTAAATAATAAACAACCAGTCTACCGATCATTACAAGTCCAGACAACATACCATATTCAAAAGTTCTCATCAGCCTCAAGAAGGGCAATATAAAATAAATCAGAGGAAATGTTAAGGTTTCTCATCCAATTGTCTGGGTTTACCCTGAAGGTGGAAGTTTGTGGCAGAGGTAGGGGAATGAGTTGGGGTATGAATCCAGCATAAAAACATCTTATTTACCTGCTAATGATTAATTTAATTTAAGCTGCGTATCTGGGAAAACGTTTATCCTGCAAAGGACTAGCAGGTCACAGAGAGTCATATCTCCTTTTTCTGTACTGACTCTTGCAAATTATTGTAACAGTCTGCAAAAAAAGCATATTTTCCAGCAGGTCCTTTGGAATGTCAGAAGAGGTTCCCAAGTTAAGAACCACTTGTAACTCTGATTTCTTACCAGAGAAGTACATTTGCTCTTGCTGTCTTATACTCTTACACCAATAATTTTTAAGGCAGGACAACTTCCTAAGACCTACTCCATGGTTCTAATGTGCACGCTGATCTTCTCCTTGGGATTTATGAAATAACGTGTTAAAGTAAAGTTAGATTACCCCATTTGCTAATTACTTTGGTAGCCCAGTTCAAGAAATATATTAGATTTGCTTGACATAACCTTTCTGCTGTACATCAATGCATGCCTTGGATCATGTGACTAAAAAACCCTCTAAATACTTAGTGAGTATTTCTATTATTAGTGATGTCATCACTTTTCTAATCACCAATGTTAATGCAGCTGTTCTGCAGTTTTCTGTTTCTCCCTTGCCCCCAGCTTTACGAAGTGAAGTCACTTATGTTTTCCCTAAATCCTCTGGGATTTGGTATGTTCATAACTCCTCCCCCAAAGACCAACATGAACTTTAAACAGGCTACAGAAGCACTTGACCTGCTCCTCCAGAAAGCACAAAAATAGATGGTCCACGACCACCTTCATCCTAACAGGTGCTAAAAACATATCTGATATATGAAAGATGTTCTGATGATTGTGTTGCATTAATAATACCAAATTTCCTTTGAAACTAAGCTGTGTATTTAAATTATTATGAATGTCAACCCCTCATACTCAAAATTCCAGGATACAGGCTTGTTTATTACAACTCCATGCACTAAGGGCTGCCTAAATAAGAACTTGTCTGCCTCCAGATGGTGCAGCACTACCCACTTACTTACTTACTACTTGCCCACATATTACCCCAGGACTCAGGAGTC